>NC_074707.1:30914311-31214311 GCF_024334085.1 Lutzomyia longipalpis
AAGTATGAATTGTTGATGAAAACGTCTCTCTGAGCTCTACAACATACTAAAATTTCAGACCTCTAGCTATAAGGGAAGTGATTGATAGTATTTCAAAATGGCGGACGGCGGCCATCTTGGATTTTGAAAATGCGAAAAAATGAAATTTTACACCCATATTTCTATAGAAAACTTCAAACCGGAAGTCTCTATCTCTTACCGTTCGAAAGTTATAAGGCAAAGTTTAGGCGACCGGCCGGCAGGCCGGCAGGCCGGCCGGCAGGCCGGCCGGATCAAAAATTTTCCACCACCATTTTCGTAATGTGGGATGTCTAAAACGTGCTCATACCAAGTTTGAACCCGATCTGAGGTGGCCGGTTTTTCCGACGATTACAATACTTGGTGTTGGCCACGAAGTGGAACACCAACTAATGGTGTAAAAACACCATAGCATGACACTTCCATACAAGCATGATGTGTGAGTGTATGTGTGTGCATGTTTTCATCGTGGAGCACCCCTAAGCGTGTGTTGCGCAGCTTTTGTACTGCCTTCATGCCGCAATAGGAAAAGCGACGATTCAGTATGGGTTTTGCGAGACGGCTTTTTGTTGCAAAGGTCGCGAGTTCGAATCCAATTAATTAATTAATTTTTTTCCCAATATATTTTTTTTCCTTAATAATTTTCATCCCTTTCTTTCACATTAAGTCATTTGGTACAATGTGACATGAAATAAGATGAAAAATATTCGATTTTAACTTTTTTAACACTTTAATCTCCTTTTATTTTTATTGCTCCAAGAATTTTTTATTTTACTGATTATAAAATTATTTCTATAATTTGTTATTTTTAAATTAATTACGTACTGTAACAACCTGGTCTGAAAAGTTATTTTTTAACAAAAAAAAACAGTTTAATTAAAATAGTTTTAAGTAAACCAGTTTTTCTTTTTAAGAAAAAAACTTTTAGAAAATGGCAAGATGGAAAAGTCACAAGATCTTAGGAAAAGTTGTTGGAAAATTTGGTCAAAATTAAATACAAATATGCACAAAATATTTTTTAATTAAAATCAGGGAAATTTTATCGATTAATTATTTAATTATTTAGATTGAGAAAATGGGGAGTTTTTTGAAATTCTCCTTCCGGTGAGCGTATTTAATTATTTAATTTATTTTTTATTAAAATCAGGGAAATTGTATAGATTTATTAATTCAGTTATTAAATTAAATAAATTCTTAAGAACTTTTGAAAGAGAAATGAACAACACTCTTTAAATGTGTTCTCTATTTTTCTTTCTCTTTTCCATCTTGCCATTTTCTAAAAGTCTTTTTCTTAAAAAGAAAAACTGGTTTACTTAAAACTATTTTAATTAAACTGTTTTTTTTTTGTTAAAAAATAACTTTTCAGACCAGGTTGTTACAGTACGTAATTAATTTAAAAATAACAAATTATAGAAATAATTTTTTAATCAGTAAAATAAAAAAATTCTTGGAGCAATAAAAATAAAAGGAGATTAAAGTGTTAAAAAAGTTAAAATCGAATATTTTTCATCTTATTTCATGTCACATCGTACCAAATGACTTAATGTGAAAGAAAGGGATGAAAATTATTAAGGAAAAAAAATATATTGGGAAAAAAATTAATTAATTAATTGGATTCGAACTCGCGACCTTTGCAACAAAAAGCCGTCTCGCAAAACCCATACTGAATCGTCGCTTTTCCTATTGCGGCATGAAGGCAGTACAAAAGCTGCGCAACACACGCTTAGGGGTGCTCCACGATGAAAACATGCACACACATACACTCACACATCATGCTTGTATGGAAGTGTCATGCTATGGTGTTTTTACACCATTTTTCCCTCAAAATATCATTGGTTGATATTTTTAGCGGAAAAACTTATTAATTAATGTCCCTGGAATAAAGTTATGGCGAGAATTCATCCAATATTTAATATTTTTTGGCATAATTTTTGATCCAAATTCGCAAAGGATCAAAAACTATACCCATCTCATACATTTGTCTCTTTCTCAAAACATTCGTGCGTGCCAAATTGGGCGTCACACTGAGAAAATTTGCAGAGCGGCGCTTTCATGTCGCATTTTCAATGCAAGTCCATTGAAAATTTTGCGTAATTAATGCTATAATTTTTATTTGCAGTTTCATAGCAAAACTAATGATAATTACGGGCGAGATCGAAAAATTGCCAAAAAAATCGAATTTTATTAGGAAAATGGGTATAAAGTAAAACAAGGCGTACTTTGACCCGCCACTTGAAATAGTTAATGAATTATTTTGTTAAAGAAATTTTTCCAGGAAATTTTTATTTGCAAAGGATATCGTTGTAGGGATGATATTCTATCGATTTGCAAAAAATTTGGTTTAAAAAAAATTTTTTTCCTATGAGTTATCAAAGAAATCCTCCGGGGGTGTATCGAGGGGTTTTCAGGGGGATCCTGGGGCTACGGTTTGGGGTCCCTTGGCCAAATTATCACTCAAATCGGTCAATATTGTGTTCCCCTAGGGGACTGCGTTGAAAAAATTGGAAAAGAAGTATTATTGGCTTCAAAAAATCTAATGGACCTATTTGAACTTCGCTTCATTTTGGGCCATTTTTCAGATTTTTGCCCAAAACTTCCCCAGGATCAAAATCCTGTGGATAATTTGAACATATTCTATTGTAAAAGGATGTAGGCTATACTTTTTGGTTGATTTTGGATTAGGTTTCCCAATCATCTGACCAAAATCAAGCAATAATAGGCCGGACCTATCTAAATTTCGTCCACTGTACTGCCAATACTTCTTATTATGTAGCATTTTGTGTTTTATTTATCAGAATCGAGTATCTTACTTATCTAATGGTATGTTTCGTTTAAAATATCTTTCTTAAATCTATATGAATAATAATTTCTTTCATTGTGTTCATTTTTGATTCTTCAAATGAACATCATGATAATTATCGATATTCCAATGATTAAAAAGATTTTTTTTCAATCATACACATACCGGCTTCTTATAGATTGTCGGTATTTCAGAGTTGCAAGAAAACCTTTTTTTTAATTGATCCCATACCGTGACACTACAATTTCCACTAAATACCGTGTGAGGCCATCAACAATTTCAGATCTTTTTCTGCAAGAATGATGAAAAATTTGAGAAAAACATAATTCTTTATTTTGCATATAAATATTGCGAAAACAGCTTTTACATTAAAAAAATCTTTTAATGGTCTAGAAAACACAAAATCATATCAATGGACAGTAATGGTTTGACTCGGCGTCTCCACTGTATCTGTAACTTATTTTCCACTAAACGTTTTGAAAACCAGGCGCCTCCATCGTGACATACATATCTGATTAATAAATTTCTTATATAATTAAATATTCAGAAAAAATCAGATCAATTGCTTAAGGTATTAAAAATAAATGGAATAATCCTTAGTTGGCAGTATTCGATTTACGTGGCTGTTAAACACCTTTTATTAAAAAAATAATTGAAGTGATTTTTGTTACCTCTTTAATCGAGCGAAAAAAATAATTTCGTGCTAAAAGCAAAATTTTCGTACCTATAATTTTATGCAATTGAGAAAATTTTAAAACGTAAGCGGGTATAATTAAAAAATTCTATTAGAATTTCTTGCAAGGTTGTTCCTTGTCTGTTCTGACTCGGCTTTGTAGGCAAAATATTGCTTATGGTGCCACAGCCCGTTCTCACATCATTCCATCGACATGGAAATGGTAAAAGTGCTTTCAGCGACCAGTTTGCTCCCGATTGAAGGTTGCCAACTCCAATCAATGGTATGTACCTATATGAAAAGTTATTTCAGCAAGTGCACAAATATGTATCTGGTTAATGGTTTGCCTAAATTTATTTTTTTGTCTTCAGACGCCTGGCATTGGCATTTTCTTATAAAGAGCCACCACCGTGGAAGGGACTACACGTTGATACAAATTCAAGTTTTCACCTCAAGGTCATTTCCGGACATGTTTTGGGTAAATTCTTCAAGTTTGAATTTCACAAGAAGTTAAAGTCAATACAACTGGTTCCCATACTTCTTGGACGAAATATCAACGAAGAGGCGGAGAAGTCTTCCTTAAACTTAATTTTTTTTCTGGTCGGCACAAGTGGACTTTATGACGGCAAAACTACTTTTCAGAATATTTATCAAGGCTATCGTTCAGCCTCTCCCATTTTGGATTGTTACCTGTACACAGAAAATATACATATTTCTTGTGTGGACAATGCGAAAAGCCATTCTGCAGGTTCCGCATTGTCTTGATCTTACCTCAATAAGCCATTTGCGCATATACAATGTATATGCAGATACATATATGTAGGTATAGGTAGGTGTATCGTGCATGATGCTTTCAATGCAGATAGATCAATTTTCAGAATGAACATTTTTCCTTGTGTCAAATTTGTAGTGTCACTGCGACTAATTGAACCTTTAATCTACTCAATCAAGCGATGATGCAATGATTCCAATTTCGCATTCCTTACGATGCAGATAAACACCTCTTTTCATAATTTGTGCAGCGCGAAATAACCACAATAGCAGTGGCCCATAGGTAAGCTTTTACATAAAAGAATGGAGCGTTTAAAAGCTCAAATTGTAACATAACAACACAATCAGGTGGGAGTTGCTATTAACACATGGTCCAGTATTAGGAAATTTCTTGATTAACGATTTTTGATTAAATTCCTTTTAATTATGCAACCCCATAGAATGCACATATAAGAAGAATTGGAAAGTAGAAAAGTATATAATTCATTTTTTTTTGCGCAAACCCATAGAAGAGAAGCCTCTGATGAAATATATCACATGATGTTCAGTGAAAAAAAGAAAATCTTAACACAGAGTCTTTTATTTCCTATTTTGACTTTAAGGATTTTAGGGCACTTGCATTTGATTCTATAAAGAAGAGAGGAAAAAAAGAGGAAAAGAAGATGGTTGAGTATTGAAGTACAAAATCAAAATACATAGTGCAATTGGCTTTTGGTACATTCTTTTAAAAGTAAGAACTACATAAGAGGGATGGGGGAAATGTAGGTGGAAGGACTTCTAATCGAATTTATCCAGTGTACTGAAGAGTGTATGATCCTGTGTTGATGTCAAAATGCGTTGCAGCAGGGTGAGCTTGGTATCGGCCATGTGTTTGTGGTTGATAGTAATTCTGTGGTTGATGATAGTTGTTGAATCTGTGTTGGGGTTGTTGTTGGTAAACCGGTGTCTGATCTTGGACGGCATTCTGAGAATAATACTGATTGGGACCAGCTTGGTAGTTGAAACCATGCTGGGAAACAGGTTGTTGACGGACTGGTGTGTTGAATTTCTCATCCTTGTAGTACACACTGGGATCCTCACGATATTGACCATCGTCTTCTTCATTTGGACCCAAAGGACGAATAGCTTCAGGGTTATTGTCCAGAGTCGGCGGTGGCACATTAATGTCAGTACCTGTAATGCGCAAAACAAGGTCGCAATGAAGTTATCTATCTTCTTATTTGATATGTGCTATAAAGTGAAAGTGGATTGACCGTATGAATATAATTACCTTCTGGCTCAAAACCTCTCTTGCTAGCTCCATAAGAAATTTCTCTCAGCTTTCCTGTCCCATCGACATAGCCATATTTGCCGAAAACCTCCCCATTTGGATGCTTTGTCTCGATCTTGAAACTACCATCGGCTGCCTCATAACCATAGCTGTTGGATATAATGTCAAGTTTTATTTTTAATTACAAAATAAACAAGATAATAACATGAATTTAGGCATATGTAGAAAAATATCTGCGCATGCAGTCAAGAAAAAAATATAAAATATCTACCTATATGATCCATCCTCATTGTGACGATTAATTTGTTTCAGGATTGGAATGGGTGTTGTGTACTGTTGACTTTGAACCACTACGACGGTCGTGAGTGCAATAAAAATCACCTGAAAATTGACAATTCTCATTATTAATTCTCGTATCGAATTGTTTTATTTTTGCCGTTTTGCCAAGAAATTGCTAAGAGTGCAAATGAAAAATTTCTCTCTCGTACGGTGAAATGGAAAGTGGTGTAAAACACTGATTTACTCGTTTTCATACAAATAAATTAAAACTTTGCACACAGTATAACAGGAAGATTTATCCAAATTTTCGTTACACACTTGCAATGAAGATTATCTTTGAATGCAAATTGCAAAAACAATTGCTACACAAATAACATTGCACAATTAAAAAAACTTCACGAAAAAAAGGTAGTTAATCCAATTTCGTTAGCTGTGGGGCATTATTATTATTCCATTTGATTCATGCACTACACTTTGCTCTCAATGAGAAATAAACTCATATGAAACTCACCAGACTTTTCATTTTGATTTATTTTTTTTTAACAATTAACTTATTATTACTAATAATTCACAGACAAAAAGTAAAATAAAATTTTTCGCTTCGGATGTACTACTTCTTCGATGCTTGTTTACCAACAACACCTCCGGAGTGGTACCACTCGACTTATATACGCTGCGACTTTATAAATCCCGCCACCAGTATTGCATTGGGAGTCGCTCATTTCTTGCTACATTTTCAAACACACAGAAGAATCAAACAGGTGGAACAATTTCTTTTGAAGTACAATATTATTTTAATCGAATCGCGTGCTGATCTGAGGAATGTGTGTGGGGTTGTTTTCGTCACATTCGGAAGCATTGGTTGTGCTACTCGTTCATCAATTAAATGTCTCAACTCTTCCTTGAATGTGGTAAAGGTCGAAACCATTTTCTTTACATAAATCAATATTATACGAAAATTCATACAAAAATTTTATAGCCCAACTTAGAACAGCATAATCTACTTAACCACAAAACTATATTAGCTTATGTAAAAATCTTTTTTTTTTTTTGACTATCAAATGGAACTCATAAAAATTACATGGTTAGTTTAATGTTATAACTTTTTTTTAATAATATAAAATCATAGATATATAAATGGTCATATGTACATACAAGTGTTTGAAATATGTATGTATGTATATAGTTGGTACCTATAAGGTACTTATTTGCTATTAACATTACCTTTGAGTTACATAAAACATGGTTGAATAAGTGTTGGGTGAATTCAAATATAGGTATAGAATAATTTTTACTGATAGTGATTTCGTTTTTTTGTTTTTATTTCAAGCAAAAATTGTACATTTTATGAGCATGATGGTTATGGTATATGAAGTTCTGAACGTATTTCACGTGCAAATAAAATAAATTCCTGCGGAATGAGCATGTTAGTGGGTGATGTAAGAAATTATAACATTTTTCTGTGGTTTATTAAAAATTCAAATAGCTATATTAAGTTCACTTCAAACGAAAAGGGTCAATAAAAACCAATGTATCTTGTTACTATGAAAATTGGTTTTAGGATTTGAGGAAGGAACATGAAAATTCCATTTATCACAGCGAAATTAACTTTAATTTATTACAATTTGTTATCATCAAAGATAAAGTTATTCACCAGAACTTAAAGCTTTTATAAAGAGCCTGCCTCTAACTGAATTCCTTAAGGTATTACACAACATTCAACCTTGAAAGATCTTAAGACTGGTTCAATAAATTGCTTACAAGCATTCTAGGAATTTACTCTCTTTCTCTTTCTTCCTTTAGATATCAACAAATTGGTTTATAAATAGAAATTAATAAAATAAAATTATTACACAGTAATTATAAATATGTAATTTACTAATCCTTTTTATTTAATAAAAGCAAATTGGAAAAGAGTGTTAACTTGTTAGTTATAATTACAAAATATTAAATAATGAAGCAAGTTGGAGCATTTTACCGAGCATTTTTGCGGTAGATTACATAATTGTTTTAACCACCTCCACCATTCTGTCACCGTCATTGATACCGCCATGTGAAACACACGTTCCTAATGTGGAACCAATTTACAACTAAAGTAACAGAATTGTTTTTGTTGATTTATTCGATTAATACGCGGGCGCATTAATTTTTTTTTAGTTGTGAAATTTCAACGAAGTTCACCTGCAAGTTTCATTGGTGGGCAGACAAATCCAGCATAATGTTGAGGATAATTAATCTATGAGCATTTAAAAAGATCTTAGCTAACCTTTCGCAACATTATACATATTTGAATGTACGTACATAATTTCTTGAGAATATAGAACAATAAAATTAGAGGTAAAATTGAGATCTTTTTGAAACTGGGTCTAATTTGTTAAAACTTTTTTATGCTGCTCAAATTTTTCGACAGCTGCTTTTCTTTTTAAATTCCTCTACATAACTAGACTATCAGGTTATTTTTTCGGTATTATAAAAAGAGAAAAAAAGTATTATGCCTTTTAGTAAAAAGGTAGAAGTGGAGACTACAGACAGTCACATATTAAGGAATTCAAGCCGTTAATGAATTTTATGAATTCCTTTCTCAACACATGCTTCTGACGTCATTAAAATATAGAATTGCATGAGAATTGCGTACAATGTCATGCGTTTTTTTTATATTTACAGTTCCTTGTATAAATAAAATAAGTATTTGCATATGTATGCAATGTGCTTTCCATCTGGGATCGTCCCACGTCTGATAAGTATGTAAGTAATTTTAGTACAAAGTAAGTATGCTATTAATTTGCCTACCAATAGGCGAAAAAAGTATGAAGATTTACAGGGTGACTCACATGGAAAATTCTGTGTGCATAAAAGGCTTTTAAAATTGAAAGCTGTCATTATCCTACAATTTTATTGGAAAATTTTCTATGCAATTACTTATTAATTTATTTTTTTTAAAAATGGTAAAAAAAAGTATTTAAAAATACTTCTGAAATTACATTTATAAACCTTAGCACAAAATTATGTTTTATTTGCAAATTTGTAGATGAATAGTTGCATCATATTGGTGCCATGCGTGTACTATATATGAAGCTTTGAAAGCTTGAAAAGTTAAATTACTTCCGGGATATGAGTACAAGATTTTTGTCCATCGCGCTCTCTAAGAATATATTCTGCACACTTTAATACCTTTAAGAAATTAAAATTCAATATGAACTAAAATATATTTTTCTTCATTTTGGTATTTTTAATTTTCAAGAATGACTCACCAAATCTTATCAGGATCGCAACGCCTGCGAAAAACTAATTAAAAACAAGACAGAGGCAAATTCCGCATTTTCAGTTCTTTATCAAAATTTTGTGGTTGCAACATACATCCATTATTGGAATATTCATTTAAAATTTTCCAAAGCATTGGTTTATTATCTCGTTGTTTTCTTAGGTAAGTAAAATTACTTTTTTTTTAACTTATTTATGTACAAGTTTCTTTTAGTAATAGGATTTTTGGCGCAAAACTTAACTCTCCTGGTGAAGAAAAAAAAAATACTGAATATTCGTCATCTTGGAAAAAAAACTATTTTAGTCATCAACCTTTATCGGTCAAGGTGGGATAATTCAAGCCCTATATTAATATTTTTATGATTTTTAAGTGATTAAATCAATAAATTATGAATCATTTACTTAAAAGAAAAACCAGTGGAGTTAGTGGAATGATAGTGAGTAATGGTATTGTGCCATATGATGCATTCATGTTGAGGAATATTTTTCACCAGCTACCGGATATGAATAATAAAAACCACAAAAACCAACAAATTTTTACTCTTTTGTACCTTTGGTTTTTGGTGAGATACAAAAATTATATTTCCATATACGTCATCGGTGCAAATTTGAACTTGAAAATAATTCAGTTTTATTTTAAAATATATTAACGTTGAATGCGGTAAAAGGAACAAGTTCACCAGACCACAGTCAAGTTTTTTCAAGTTATTCGCATCGTCATGTGTAATATACATAAAGCTAAGCAGTTCGAATGGTCTGGAATGAAATTGTGTTTAAGAAAAAAAAAAGAAAGAACCTGTAATGGCTGTATGTAATATTATGTAGGTACATATTCATGTTGTGTTTAATGCGATAGATGCCGAATATTAGTGATTGAAAGTATCTGTTGAATCACTAAGTTTGTGTTAAATAATCTTTTTTTTTCTTCAACAAAATGTCAAGTTCAAAAATGATTTGAGAAAAAAAAACATACGTATTGTAGATATTCAGAGTCTTCATAATTTGACGATGTCAGAATGGCAATATTATTGGGTAAATTGAAAAAAATTGTAATATAATTAGAATTGAGATGAATACATATGACAAAAGCTTCAGCTTTTTTCCTGTCTCTTTATTCGAAAGGTATTCGAAAATAGGGTGTGACGAAAAAGGAAGTTATTTATTGATATTTCAGGTTTCCTCCCCCTGAACCGTCAAGTCAAATTGCACAAAAAATTATTCGAATTTCATACAAAGAATCCCAAGTTGCAACAATTTGTTCCCTTTCCTGATGCTGTGAATACATTATACATAAAGTATGTACGTCCAATGTTCAATCTTTAATTCTTATTTTCCGCAAGAAGAACTATTTTTATCTGCGAACAACGCGATAATAAATGTAGGGTTGGCTAAAATCTTTAAGAAGAAGAAAAAAGTTGAATCAGATTAAAAAAACAGACTCCACACCAAGAATCACCTGGCGTCTCCACATTCACTTTTCGCGAGGGTTTGTTTTCATGTGTATATACAAAAAGAAATATGTTCAGTGGAACTTGTCCAAGCACCTAAAGCTCACAACTGGAATTCACATAACGACAGTTTCACTATTAAATATACATACATATGTACATATATCTATTTATATCCACATACACACTTTAAAAAAATTTTATACGGCACTTATAAACACTTCCATATAGCCTACCTCAAGACGGGAGACTTTCTTATGCCAATTTAATTTCTGTTTCAGATTCAGTGCACTTTAGACCGCGGAGCGGGAAACAACCAACATTTGGCATTGCGGTGTAGTTCGCAAAAAAAAAATAGTTTTCTCGCCATACTTTTGTGCTATATACAAGAAGTGAGAGAAAAGTAATTTAACAATAAAAAAAAAACATCTAACAACATTACAAGACCAAATTTCGTACGGAGAATTTCAAGGCTGACATTATAAAGATTTTTCGTAATTCCTCGAACACAGCCAATGATTTCAATCAGTTTTAAATTGAGCGTTATTTAAAGAAATTCCATGCAATAATGGGATTGAGTATATTGAATTATGAACGCTCAGTGCAATAAATGGTGATTTTCGTGTGTTGTTCTTGTAAAAGGTACAACAAGTGGGCGTTTAATCAATCCTATATAATAATTAACATATATATGTATATCAAGAAAATCTCACAGAAGAAAGTGATTGAGCGTTCAGTGACATGTCAAATAACTCATAGATTGCAACAACAATGATTTTTTGCTTGGATATGGTACTAAAGAGAAAAAATGGATTGTTCGTCATCAATTTTGGATGCCTAAATGTCAACAAGTATGACATTCCATCACAACAATAAGCCACAAATCATTACTTTGGGATATGCCTGAGAATTAAATTGGCACATCAGCGAAAAAAAATTCTTGAGCAACAATATCAAAGCGAAGGATAGCCATGGTCCATGTGCCAAGTTTCATTTTTATCCTCTTGGTGAGTTAAATCGATTTGACAATATTAATTCACATACATGTCTTACGCTCATTGGTCAGATGATTTGATTTAAATTGAATGGGCATCTTGTGGTCCAAATATTTATTGAACTAGAACTTATGAATGGTAGAATGCAAAATAATTGTGGGAGTTAATCCTAGCGTTTTTCTGAGAAAAGGCGTTTTCTTTTAAATGGATTAACAAACAAAAACTCAGGGTAGGTCACAGATTTTAGGATGTAGGTATTATGTTTAAAATCAAATAGAAAAAAAAATCAACAAATAAATGAAATAAAGAAATACCAAAGCACTCATAGCTTCACCTGATTACGAAAAATACTACAATGAAAATTTTATGTTTGGAGTTTGAAAGAGAAAACAAAGTATTATGAATTTAATTTTCAAAACTAAAAATGAGAATTCATCCATTATACACCTAGACGTCATGAAAATTGGTAAAAAGTTAAATTCCAGGAAACGCCAAAACTCATCCTATAGCACTAATTTTATCGAAATTGGTCAAGGCGTCTATATTTTGGAAAGGTAATACGTATATACATATAATATTACACCAATACGTACAGTTATTGTTCAAAATAAGGTAATAAAAATGAATATGGCGTGTATTTCTACACTATTTATGAATTTCTTAAAAAATAATATTTTCTTTAACACTAAGAATGTTTTGTATAATTTATTCTTATTTAGAAAATAAGAAGTAATATATTGAAAATCGATTAAAGTTGTTAATTTAAATGTGAAAAAATATATAAATGATTTCTAATATGTATATATAATAAAAGTATAATTTGTAACGCAGGTGACTGAAAAAAAATCACCTTCAATGTATGTGTATATAACGTATCTTTGTAATCATATATTCGGTAATTACCTATTTTTACGGTTTTTCTATCAGTCAAGGTAAATTAAAATTCCAAAAGTAGATGAATGCTTAAATAATTTTCCTAATTTCGTATACATTATATTTCTGAAACATATACATACATAGGTATCAATATATTAACAGATGTGGCCAAATCTAATGAAGATTAGATAGGTATAATGAATTTGATTATATATGTATTCTATAATGCGTTTCATTATTGCATATGATTGATTTATGTATTTGTATGTACAATCTCTGCTGTAAGGTTACAAGTATTATGTATTATATATTACATGTTAAAAAGTCTAACAACGGGTGATAAAGTCAAAGTCAAATCTTAAGAGCATCTCCAACATGTTTATTTAATATTTTGCCAAGTGCAACGGCGTGTACAGTTTTCCGACAACACAGACATTTAAAAGTAAATTATGGATGAAGATGTCAACAATAAAGATATGGCTACAGGTAGTTTGTTTCTTTAGTACATGCATTTAGGTGTCTCTTAAATCATTCGATTCTAATTGCAAAACATTAATGCAAATAGCATATAAAAATGTCATTATTGTAATTAATGGCACCAATAATGATATAGCACCACCCCATTTACTATTGTAAAATAAATTGCCTATTGGCCATATACATGTGCATATGCACATACATATAACATGCGATTGTATGTATAGAATTAAAGTGAGATATTTCCTTGCTATGTACATACATATTTAAATGACTTAAATATTTTCCACGACATAAGATTGTATGTATTAATAAATTATAAAATTATAATCTCTTTTGATAAATCTTTAAATATTCAAAATGATTTTTTTTGCTTCAACACATAATAAGAATAATATTTAAACCGAAGTTTAAAAAAAAGTAAATGGTGGTCAAGTAGATTTACCAACGAGAAAAAATCTATTCGTTATGTACCAGAAGAATTTATGTGTTATTGATTATGAATACATATAGTTTATTTAAGAACAAACCAGATTGAAACATCATTAAAAACTCCCTTCAACTTCAACTATTTATCAAATTGTACGGGACTTAAAGATCACATGATAGACCAGTTATGTATATATACATAATTGGAATCACGTATGAGTTACATGATCGAAAAGAATTCCCGGTGATAAAATTGTAAGAAAAAAATATATATATATAGCTACAGAAAAATGACAAATAAATCTTTCTGTGTAAATATCGCAAAGTTATATTCGCAAGTTCTCTTTTCGCATTCTCTGAAATTACTTACAAGGTAAAACCACATAAAATGTACTGGTAAGCTGACCAAGCTTACGAGAGCTGTGTTTCTTTCAGTGTACCAATTTTGTGAGAGCAAACTAGAACGCGAATTAATTTAAATACATGCAAAGTCGGGAAAAGTTGAAAAGTCATACCCTAAGAAATCTTTAAAACGCCATATCTCGGGAACGGCGCCATAGATTTTCGAGTTTGAGCTATCGTTGGAAAGGTCTTAACCTCAACTATAATATATTAAAATATGAAGTAAATCGATAATGGCATTTTCGAAATATTCGAGTTCGAAATTTTCGAAAGTTTTGATTTTGACTTTAGCGCCTCTCGCGGTCATTTCTCGAACTTGCAATGTTCTAGACATTTGTAGGGCTTCACGAAACCTTTCATTTGCACTTGAGTTGATCAAAATCGGACTTGTAGAACCCGAGATATGACATGCCAACTTTGTAAGGCTATATCTCGAGAACGGAGACATAGATTTTCTTCATTTTTGGCATGGAGCTAGATAATATGGTCGGCTATAACATATCAAAAAATGAAGCAAATCGATAATGGCGTTTTTGAGATATTCATCGAAAACTCATCGAAAAATTTGTTTTTGATTTTTGGCCCCCTAGCGGTCACTTTTGAAACTTCGGATGTTCTAGAGAGTTGTAGGGTTTGTTGAGAGCTTTCATTTGACCCCGGGTTGATCAAAATCGGTCAAGCCGTTTTCGAGTTATGGTCGATTTTCGATGAAAAATTGTGGCGGCCATATTGACTAAACGGCTTGACCGATTTTCGAAAATGAGGTATCGTTGGAAAGCTCTTGATGGGCCCTACAACATATCAAAATTTCAGACCTCTAGCTATAATAGGGGCTGAGATAGAGCGAAAACAAAATTTTGAGGTTATTCAAAATGGCGGACGGAGGGGTGGGGGGGTGGATTTGACTTCATAATCGGATTTCTTCCTGTCGATATTTAAACTTTGCCGTTTACCGCAAGTCTCTATCTATCACCGTTCTCTTGCAATTTAAGTTTATAATCCGGACGGACGGACAGACGGCCGGACGGACGGACGGCCGGACGGCCGGACGGCCGGAAAAAATCTTATTTTTGGCGCATACGTTTTTTGGAATGTGGGGACCCTAATTCGTGCTCATACCAAGTTTGAGCCCGATCTGACGACTTTCGATTTTGCTCGGTACACAAAAGCTGTGTCTGAAAGAAACACAGCTAAAACGGAATCAAGTTAATATAAATTGAATGTTCAGTCAAAATAAGTACATAATGGAAAGAAAAAAAATTTAATGGACGCCTTATTACGTGTGTTGCCCATCTTAGCCTTATGGAATTGCAAAGACTCTATCTGAAACAACGGCAAAAGCAACGACATTGAACGGCCTTGGTGCAATTTCATGAGACTATTTACAGTGAAATATACAATTTAACGTTCAACTTGCCAATCAGACAGTATAAAATCAGTTAGTTACAGTCACACTATGGGCCAGAGAGTCAATTCTCTTCTAATCATTTCAAAACTTTAATTACAAGTCAATTTAATAGAAAATAAATTATTTTTTGTGAATTAATTAATTTTCTTGAATCTAAAAAAGTCCATCAGAAAAACACGAGTTCTTATTATTTGAACCAAAGTTTCTTTATCTTTTCACATAAAACTTCTATAATAAATTAATTAAACCATTTTGTCTCAAATGCTGGACACAGATCAAAAAAACGAAACTGGTAAACTCTTATTCCACGAATGGAGGTGTGATTTATTTTTAATACTCAATTCCATTTATAAAACAAAATTTATGCAAATTATAAAAGAAATAAGAAAAATCCATGAAAAATTCAACATAAAAATTGAAAGTATCTTAAATGTGAAAGAGGGAGTTTGTTATTTTATCTTGATCAGACTATATTAGTAGGTAGTACATAAAAATATTTATTTGGATACATAGAGCGGCGTTTCTTCTTTCTTGGGCGACATACAGTCACTTGCGTGCTAAATCAGGAAATATAAAACAAGTTCACAGATTTGATATAAAAAGTATCACAACTAAATTATACATACATACATACGGAGTAGTATAGTGTGGCGGCGGACAAGTCTTATTGCAATACCAAAAGTTCTAATAAAAATTTCCTTTAAAGGATATTTAAAGTTTTACTAAATTGTAAATTCTTTTCTTATTCTAATTTTTAAGAGATTTCGTTTAAAAGGTTATTGCGATTGAACATAGATTATTTAAACAAAAATATCAAAATATCATGACAAATTGTTGATAATATTTTTTTTTAATTTTATTTTTTGCAGATTTTGATCAATGATTCATGTGGTCATCCGGCTGCTCATGGGGACCTAATAACCGGCCAAGATTTTCTATCATTATTCACTGATAGTAAAAATATTCGCCCATATGCAGAAGACACAGATAAAGTGGATTATATTAAGAATTTGGAAGAGGATGATACAATTTTGCCAATTGAGAAATTATTCCTGTCCAATGATGAGATGGTTGCCGAAAGTTCTAATCACTTTTCATTCGATCGACGCACAAATCGAAAATTGGATACATTCACAGCAACAGCTACGCTAAAGCCCCCCACACCTGTGATGACTGATGTAAATAATTCACAATTGCAGCTTGTCAAGACTGGAAGTAAAATCATTTTCATCGAACAACCCCAAGAGGAAAACAAGGATGCAGTGATTTCTTCAACAACATTAAAGGATGAAACAACAACAGAGCAAAATCCAAATAGTGATAAAAATGTGCGGGTAATTGCTGTAAGTGTATCATCATCTGTGGCACAGCGATCGTCCACACTGCAAAGGGACTTTCCTGTTGATGCTACACCATCGCGAAGATCGGGTAATGATTTTTCAATTGAGGAAGATGAACCACTGACAAAGCTCAATAAAGAAATATCCGATTCAGCCAGAGAAGAGTCAATGAACGTGCACAGTTTCGTTGCACCACCTGATTCAGATGTTGTTTCGCAACTTCCAGTGGCTCAACCGCCATCTCAGCAGGTGAGGTCAAGAATGCAGCGCAAACAAGATGACGTGGTTCCTTACCAAACATTGCTTTATCGCAATAACGAGGAGAAGAAAGACCGTGCACCGCTGCCTCGCTCCATTTCTTACACATCTCTGGGTCAAGCTCTCATCAATGAGCCCAAATTGTGGCGAAATTATGATGTGCAGCAAGTAAATAAGACCGAAGATTCCCTCGCAAGTAATAGTGCATATTCACAACCAGAAAAAATCTATGGTGAACCATCAAAAGTATATTCAGTGCCAGCAAAAATTTATGGTCAACCGTCGAAGGTGTATTCTGAGCCAGCAAAGATATATTCAGAACCAGCAAAAATCTACTCGGAGCCAGCTAAAGTGTATTCGGAGCCAGCCAAAGTATATGGAAAACCAGCTCAAGTTTATGCACAACCACCCACACCCTTTCCCACTCTAACCACTAAGTCGCCAGTACATACATCCGTGTCACCATCTAAGAAGATTGTTTTCAACCTCGACAAACTTCCCTATGATTTACTCAACAGACCTCAAAGCACACGACCTACATTTGCTCATTTTGAAGTAAATCAAGGGGGAAATAACTTCATACCAAGTTCAACGCCCCAAACGTTGGAGGAATCCACATTAACTGCATTTGAGATGTACGAGGGGCCAACACCCGAACGAAATTATGAGGTTGATGAAGCAGTTAGCGTAATGACAAGTGGGAGACACCATGGAATTCAGCCGTCACCCAGTGCCGCAACACCAATTACAGATGACGCCAAGAAAGTAGGTTACGTCGTGGAAGGACGAAACTTTAGAAAATATCGCGTAGAAGAAAAAACCGCCGATGGATTTATTGTAGGAGAATACGGGGTAGTTAGTAATGATGATGGTAATCTACGTGGTGTTAGATACACCGCAGATTCCAATATTAGTCCGAGTCTCATTTATAATGCTCTTCTAAAGTTTTTGTCTCTCTAAAATACAAATAAGAGTATATTTAGAAATAAGGTACCTACTGAAGAAGATAATGAAATCATGTCATTTGCATAGTTAGGGAAAATAAATAAATTAAAATATAAAATATGCCATAGTCCAACGAATCTTTAAATGATTTAAAATCTTTGAGATAGGTAGGAACATTATGTATTCACTTTGAAAGACATTGTCGTGTATTATTTAGGTTAATAAAAAAAATCATGCATAAGTTAGATAGAATATTTCAATTTTTATTTATAAAATACGAAAGATTTGCATGTTATGGATATATAATTCATTATATTGTGTGATAATAGGAAATAATTCAATTAATAAATTTATAGAAAAAGAAATTAATTTGTTTTATTTTTTGCTCTATTTCTTTGTCACCTTGTGTTTGGAGTAATAAATTTTCCGGATCAGGTGAGTTGATACTTGAGAAAAGTTATTTATCAAATTGATTAAATCTTGAATTGAAAGCATGCTTGAAATACTTTTATTGCTTTGTATGTTTAATAAATAACTACTAAAATTTATTAAAACTTTGCACAGACTTTAGACTTAAGTCTTGACGAGGCTTACCAATATACTTAAAAGAGTTCTTTTTTATAAAAATTATACAAAAATTGTGTCATATCTTGTGAATATCGCTAAAAATCTACAAATTTTAGAAGATTTTAGTAAGATTCTTAACATAATTTTAATAAGGTCCCGAATCAATTCCTTATAGAATTAGATATATTTTTTATTTATTTTCGATGATTTTCTTTGTACCTTTCTCGAAAGAATATGTGCTTTAAGTTCCAATTCAATTACATATTTGATCTTGTGATTAGAAATCATTTGATCCGACGAGACACCCCACAATCTGTCTTTAAAAAGCATTTTAAAATCACTAAATGATTTCATTAGAGGCGTTAAGATAATTTTTAAAGAGCAATTAAACGAATTAAACAAAGTGTCGCCGACACTATCAAATTAAATGTAATTAACTACAACGCTTTTTACTGTCTCATATGGTTTATATTTTACAACATCCTCGACGTCCAGGTAATTGCTAAATCCACAATAATAACATTTAATTCAATTTCATCCACATCTAAGAACTCATTCTGCACAATATACTGTGGCGTGGCGACATAAAAGTATCGGATAATTTTCATTTCCATCATGTCGATTACCAAAGAATTAAGTGTGAGGATAAAGGTGCATTATCCATGTGCTGCATTGTGTATGTGGTGCATTGAATTCACGCATAGGTGTACGTACAAAATAGGTGTGATTCCAGAGAATTTAAGCACAGCGAGAGCGGAAATGGCGAACTAATCTGAATTTATTGGCGACTGCTGATTTACATTTTAGTTAACCGCGTAAACAACATATTCAGATTCATTTCGGTGGAAGATATCAACATCAATTGAATGTCAATTCAACATGACTAATCAGACGAGAGGGCAGTTAAATATTTCCACCCCTACTGATGGAAATTATTCAAATTTATGTAGGAATCTACTTTGAAAAAAATCATAATACTTACTATTTTTATTTAAATACAATGAATATTTTTTTATTTTAACTTTCTAAAAGCCTTATTCACAGCAATGTCTGGGATGTGATGCTGGGTCATTTAAGAGATCAAGTGATGATTCTTCAGACTTCCTCTTATGCTAAAATGCTATTAGAAATATTATCAATGGAATATTGTTCTAGAGTGCCGCTGGTATGCAACGACTGACCAGATACATCCAATAGTTGTCCATATAAAACTAATAGCAGTTCGCGGCTGGTGGATAACATAAAGGAGGGTACAAACCAGGGTGCAGCAATGATCAAGGCAAACATCCATGACGTTATTACGCAGTACATACTTATATCCATTTAGGCTCGTTCGACGTCACAATATCCAAATTTTAAATTAGAGAGGCGGCACAAAAATGCGTCGCTGTATTTACACATGATACATATCTTATGCACAAGCTCAAGAGTATGCAATGAAGCATAAGAAAAACTATTTTACATTTTTACAGTTTTCTCGATTTTATTATTTTAATCTACAAGAAATAATGCAGATAATTGAAATAAAGTAATAGATACATACATATATGTACGTATGTATATGTGAATTGTATTAATACAAGAAAATAATAATATAGTGTAGGCGGCTTCGGGAAATGGTCAGGTCAAACTTGGGTGTTTTACTTACTCTTTTGCGATCGAACATATCAATAAATTATTGCAACTTGGAAGAATAAAGAACATACATGATCTGATCAATATTATACATATTATTCTGTTGTGATCATTCCATTAGTGTAAATCTTATACTGTAAATAAAATTATTGAGATTTCCAATGATGAAATGAATGTTCAGCATTTTAATAAACTAAATTTATCAGTGTACACACTGCGCCTAAATTGCTACTAAATCTTCAGAGTGCATTACCCCAGTAAAGAATGTCTCTACATTTTGCCATACAAAATGTAGACAATTGAGAGGAATAATATATTTTATTACAGGTCATCTTATGTTGAAAATTAAAATATTATAAAAAAAATATATTTAACGATAGATCGGCTTTAACTTCCAGCTCTACAAAGTTATGTTAAAATTTTAAAAAAATCTCACAAAACAGATTTCGATACGTATCTATTCAAACAACCCCTCCTACCTAGAAACGAAAAAGATAACCAAAATTAAGCATTTCATTACAATTGATCTACGCTAAAATTTTTTGCAAGAGTGTCTTTCATTCATTGTATTTCTTGCATCAATCAAAAAGGAATAGGCAAATGAAATTTAATTCAATGTTACAAAAAAGTATTCACTTAATGATATTTTCTATTCGTAATTGAAAGATGGCTTTTCGAATTTATTGTTAATTGTGTAATTGGAGTGACATATTAATTGTTTGTTAAGAGTTGCACTTATCCCTTCTGAGAGATGTACATTGTACAACGTATGTAAATTTTGCAACAATAAAAATGCAGACAATTAATTGTTTATTAATGACATATCGTGAATAGAGAAATCGGAGTCTCCCTCATTGTAAATTTCCCACGTTGTGTTATTTGATGCCATCGAAAATTCATTTATCTCCGAAGCAACACCATGATGTAGGAGTTGCAGTAATCTTGAAAAGTCCCCCAGTCTCGGTGGATAAAAAAAAAGAAAGGAAACTGGTCTTTTATAGGGAAGAGGGTTCTTTTGTTATTAAACACGCCTTTACATCGATATGAATGGAGTCCTTGTCGCTATAAAATGCGCGTAGGGATTCATCAGGTGGCTCGCCGCATTGTTCTTTGCAGTTAATATTTTTTTGCCAAGTTATGTTGAGTGGGATATATCTTTTCTCATACATTCTTCACGATATCTTTGCTCTTTAAGAAGACAAGCTTGACTCAAAGTGGATCATAATGAACACACAACGAACATATCCTTATATATTGTTTTTTGTACAACGTGTACAACATTTTTTTCAATCATCAGAATCATCATGTTTATGTACACAGACTTTTTAAATTTTTGATTCTTCAGTTTGATTTAAATACAACGCATTAATAATTTAATATATTAAAAAAAATCAACCCCTTACAGGAAATGCTTTATTTGGATTTAAATAAAGTAAACTAGACTTTGGTCTATATATACATATATATATGCTTGTCGCATACATAGTATTTGTGTGAAAGCATATTTTTTACCTCACTTCTCCCATATTCCTTCTTAGCATGTTGTAGACCAAGTATTTCATTATGCAATTGACGAAAAGGCAAAGGAAGGACTTACATGATGTATACATACAATTAGAAAAGGGACAATAAACAGGGTGTAATATAAAACTCTGACGGATGAGAAGGATACCTCTAAAAGAACATTCACCATGTAATTTCGTAGCTGGAAAAGCAACCACACCTCCAAAAGTCTTTCTTTTGAGAGCTCGCGAAATTTGAGATGCCATATCGAGGTTTATTCATCGCAAGCATATAGGGACAAAATGGATTTTAAACTCACTGAGAAGAAAAAACATCTTTTGTTAATCGCACTTTGAAGAAATCTTTTTTTTTTTTAAGAAAAAAATCACACGATCAGAGGAAATTCAAGTAGGTACATTTATCCGCCTTTTGACCATTTATTTTCAACTTCTTTTACATGTAAGTCCATGACATTAAAAGTCAGCAAATATACACAATCTTTTCATGCTATTTGTGCGAGGAAAAAAGAAAATCTTTGTCCTCTTGAACTAATAGGGCTACTGGACTTGATGTAAAGTACTTTTCAATTGAAAAGATGTAGCTAAAATTAGACAAATAAATTATATTTACTTACATACATATATCACATATCAAACTATCGTTATTTTTGTCTAATTTATATAGTCTCAAAGTCAAGTTTTAAAAAGTCATCTCACATAAATACGCGCTGGTTAATCTCTCAAAAAAAAACTTCTCTTGAAAGTAAGTATATTCTAGACCCAGTTCTACGGAAAGAAAATATATGTATGTGGATAATATCTGCTGAAGATAGGTAGTTTAACTTTTTTTTTCATGCATACAAATAATTTGGTGAACTTAAGCAGCATTAAAACGTATTAGCACAAAAATCTCAAAAAGAATTTTTCATTTTGGTACTTCAACGCTGTTTATGTTTCATTTTTAAGCACTGTCGGGGGTGTTGTCTTTTCGCCTTTCAAATGCTTTCAAATATTTGCATTTTTTACACACTAAATTCGTATTTTTTTTTTTTACATAAGGTACTGTGAGCATAAAATGCAGAAGATGCCTCTCGAAGAAAATTTTAGAATACATAATGTGCTCATGTTGCGACACTCTTCAAAGCTTGTTGGGCTGTTGGCAATGCTCTTGTAATTGTGGGGTTTTCCCAACCCTAATTTTTGGAAAAGATTTTTCAGCCCCTGAAATACCAAATATGCCATAAAATCTCTCGCCCAAACCAATTTAGAAATTATTGAGTACAATAAAGTTTGGCACTTACAGACTTCCTTCTTAAACGAGACTCAATTCATAAAAAAGGTGCCCCAAGCCTATTAAAATTTCAGCTTCGCTCCTAATACCAGGGCTCTTGGTCGTCTTAAAGGCAAGAAGCTGATCCACAGAGAGCTTAGCCAGATAACTTAAAGATCACTAATTTTTGTGATTTTCTTAATTGCAGGAATTTCCCAAATTTTGTCCCTGAGGGATTTTCAGAAAAGATTTTCATGGAACAATTTTTACTTTAACTCGACGAGACACTTTTAAAATTTCATCAAATCGTTTCTCATGAAATTCCCATACACGCATGCAATCACCCCTTAAAAATTTTTCATATCGATCCTCAACACGCAATTAATATAAGATAGAGAATGTTCCTGTGAGAACATGTCACCCCTCATCGAATGACCATCACCAACTATTGCTAAACATGATGCGGAAATAGTGAAAATGAACAACTCAAAAAAGGTATCATCACCATCTGTTGTGGCATTTAATCATCATCTCAGTTTCATCTGATGAGAATAAAAGCGAAACAAGTGCGTTACATTGATAACCCCAATAATAAACATACATAAGTTAGGGGTGGGTTTGAAACTGGAATAGTAGGTGTGATGATTCCCTGTCCAAATGATTCACAAACAGATGTTCTCTCCGTCTCTTACGCGTGGGAAATTTATTTAAATAATCGGATTTTTTAGAACTTATTTTATTAGAGAATAATTTTATATTTTTGCAATTATTTATGCATTTAGAATTTTTTTATTAATTATTTTATCTTCACCGTGATAGAAGACTAGGGAGACCTAGGTAAATATTTTGTATCGTATACTCTTTAGGACACTTGCACTAAGAATCTAAATCATATTTTCTTCCATCATGAGATTAATAACGTAAAAGATTTTCAAACTAAGCGAGATGTATAATTTTTAATTTATCTCATATTTCGCGGTTCAATCTTCTGACTTGCACGATTTGATGCTATATTTTAGGGTTCCCCCATACAATTCTTCTTCAACAAATCATTTTAGAAATGAGTAATTCACATTCCATATTTTTATTTAATATGTTTGCATGATACAGATAGAACGTAGAAAAATAGCATATGGGGTGTACGTAATATAATCTTCATCAAGTGGAATTCAAGAAATAACTGAGAACAAAAGGAATTTTCATATAAAAATCCATATGACATTGAATAAAAAGCCTAAGAAGAAGAAATTGTCACTATACAGAATATTTGCTCTATTTTTTAGAATTTTTTTTTATTGATTAATTAACAGAATTAATAAGGGTTAAAAAAATTACCAATTTTAGATTTTATTTTAAAAAAAATAATTTTTTCAAATGAGTTTTCTATGTTCCAAAAAAGATCACTGTGATGATTAGATAAATATACTACGTGCATATGTATATACATAATTTGTGCCAAAATTCTGTTCAATACAACCCTTTTATTAAATCGACACTGCATAAGTGGAATAAGACTTAAAAGGTATTAGCTTATCAACTGGATACGTGAATCAACCATCAACGCTTCCTTTCCAAGCACCACTTTATATACTTTGCGTGAAATTTAGGGGTCCCTTCATTCGAAAAAAACACCACTTACATGCCTTTCTGGCTTGCTGAGCAAAAATACCACATAATGAAATACACAAAAAAGAAGGTAAGCTCCTCCCTACCCATAATTTCAAAAGGGCCCCTGCATGAACCAATCAAGAGAGGGATGCGGCATATTTTACACAAAATACTGCCTGAAATGCACATACACATAAGGGATCGAGCAGTAAATGGCCCTGTTTCCGATCCTTGATGCCTACTGAATTTTTCAAAACTCCCGAGTCCCTTTGGTACACTGAACTTCCAACTCTTCATTCACACATCCAACGCCGTTTAGTCAAAACGTCAAAGAGCAAAAAGTGGAAGTGAGTAACTTTGGTGAAAATTCAAGTGTTTTCATAGCAAAATTATAAGTTGAAAAAAAAAATTCTTCAGAGGAATAGAATAAAAAAATTTCTTGATTATTGTTGGAAAGGATTTAATGAAGATAGAGTGTTTTGGGAATTTTATGAGAAAAAGTAGTTTTTATAAAAAGTGGAAAATGCAGAGTCCAAGTACTTCACCTGATTTAATGGATCCCCGTTACAACCATTTACGCATTCAAGCTTCTTCAAGTAAGTGCACCCATTTTGTGCCCATTCAATAAAACTAATGGCGTTACGCAATAAATAGTGAAATAAATAGTTTTGGGTAAATATAACACCCGAGAAAATTAAAATAATTCAAATCCATAGTTTGAACAAACAAACTCACAGCAGGACTTCTTTTACGGGCAAAACTATTGGGCTATTGGGTAAAACTATAAATTAAAATAGTTTCAGGTCAAAAACTATCGTTGGGCAAAACGTGAATGGCAGAGAGAGAAAATTCTTCGTGCAAATAGTTTTAGTTTTAGTGCAGTGCAATTTTTCTACCTCTACTGGCTACTGGAAGATTATAGGGGTGGTGCTTCAAATTTATTCAAAACTAATATTTTCTTTTACTCAATGAAAATAGTTTTTGTGATGAATTAACTTTGAAGAAAGAATTACAGCTAAAATAACCAAAATGTCAATTTTACCGGGAGAAATAATAATAAATACAGAACGGTACAAAGAGGAGGTGAAAAAAGTGCAAACATTTCCGGTTTATTGTGATCGCAAGAAAATCCCTCACCATTGAAATCAGACTGCTCTTTTATACATAGCTCCTTACAATGAAGTGAAATAAGAGACTTTTCTCAGCGATAGACTTCTCACACAGCCTTTTTTAATTGACTTTTAGGTCGAATTCTCTACGATACTCCATGTAAGGTATGCAGAGATCACAGCTCTGGCAAGCACTATGGAATTTACGCATGCGACGGATGTGCTGGATTCTTCAAGAGGTCTATTCGACGAAATAGACAATATAATTGCAAATCACGTTCCGAAGGACAATGTGTCGTTGATAAAACACACCGTAATCAATGTCGTGCGTGTCGCTTGAGAAAGTGTTTCGAAGTTGGGATGAACAGGGATGCTGTGCAGCATGAGCGTGGTCCACGAAATTCCACGCTAAGGAAGCAAATGTCTCTACTTATCAATCGAGATCACCCAATGATGACGGACTTACAGAGCATGAGGCGCGAACTGATAATGACTCAAGCAATGCCATTGTCTCTCGCGGCACCACCAACTCCAATAGTCCTTGATCTCTCATCACGGTCAACACTTCTCTCGGCATCAACCAATTTTATGCCACTCGTTACACCACGACCTCTACCACCCACACCCCCACTTATGGCCGCAGAGGCTATCCGTGAATCTGCGGCACAACTCCTTTTCCGCAATGTGGAGTGGCTGAGAAATCTGCATGCTTTCACTGATCTTTCAATGCACGATCAATTGTATCTGTTGGAGGAATCATGGAGAGAATTTTTTATTCTTGCCACAGCACAGTATTTGATGCCTCTCAACTTTTCGCAACTACTCTATGCGTATGAAATAATGAATAACAATAGGGACAATCGACAGCCGACGGCAACTCTCATGCAAGAAGTGGATAACTTCAAGAAAATCCTCCATCGTATTACGCAGCTATGTATCGATGACAATGAATATTACTTCCTTCGTGCAATTGTGTTGTTTAAAACAAACTCCGATGCGGATTCCGATTCATCCAGTACAACAGATGAGGGTGGAAATGTATGTCGGGCACTACAGGATCCAGAGCGTGTAAGGATTCTCCATGAGGATGCAAAAAATAAGTTGAGTGCCTATATTAACACAGTTTACCCAATCCAAGTGCACAGATGCAAAGAATTGCTCCTAATTCTCCCAGATTTGGGATCAGTGTCCAACTACACCATAGAAGAATTATTTTTTAGACAAAACATTGGATTGGTTTCAATTGCTAAACTCACTGCAAATATGTACAGTCAGCGTAAAACATCACATTTTGAGTATCAGCAGCCTGTTGTAGTATCCAAATAGCATATACATAGTAATAAAACATTGTGATAGGTTTATTGAAATTGCCTTAAAATTTATCGAACGTCCGAATTCTCAAAATTCACAATAAGTAAAATATAATCAGTTATCTTTATACATAAACTAAGAAATTATACGGTGAATTAAAATTTATTTGTGAATGTTTTTGATCATATAGACGAAAGACTCAAGTCTAGACGGATCATTGTATGCTTTCTGTGCTTTTATGCATCGAGACATGATTTTAAGAAATATCCTTATGTCACTCACTGTGGATATTCTATAATATGTCTGAAAGTTTTCCATACGATGATAAAATGCCCAAAATGTTTAAGTCCCGTCGGAACTTAAGTCTTTACTCTATGTCTATGGAAGGTATACTTAAGAGCATGAATATTTTTAACATAAAATATTAGAAATATAAAAGTAATTTACCATCGTTAAATAAGAAAAAATAAATGTTTATAAGATCACTTATTTGCTTTATTATTCATCCAGCGGAAGCAATTGGAAAAAGTCGTGGTTTTGTTCATCAAAAGAAAAAGGGAGAAATTGAAATTCAAAATAAGTTCAATGAACATAAACTTTAAACATTATAAAGAGTGTGAGTATTGTACAAATTAACTAAAACTATTGGTAAGTCTCATATGAATATTCCCAGTTTCAAGCATTATTTTCCTTTAAAAGAGTAAAAAACAAGATTTTTTGTAGAAATTGTCGTTCAAATTTTCCTAAAGTTCTCATTCTAAACAAATCATAATTTATACACAGAGACGAGGTATAACTTTGTACTAAAGTATTGCTTTAAGACTGTGAAGTGTTTAACGATTTTGGAAGTTCTTTCACATGAAATTGGACAGATCTCGTCTTAACCAAACTAAAACTACCCCAATTTCACTCTCTTTCTTTTTTCATGAGATTCCCCAATTTGCAGTGATCTAATTTCATTTTGCTTTGCTTTCTCGGCTTTCTCGCATTATTTTATCGGTATTCTGTTTTGAAGTGATTTTTTTTGAGAATTCTCTTTTTTTGGAGAATATCTTTTATATATAGCACAAACACTGTTTATGTGTTATGTACATACCGATCCACAGATTTCAATCAGCACCCCATTTTCGATAATCCCTACCGTAGTAAAAAAAAGCGTTCGGCTTTAAATTCAAGTCTAGTAGCCGCATTACCCAAAAAACAAGGATCGAACTAGGTCAGTTACAAAGTAATGCTGAAATGTTTTGGAAGGCGATGCCAAAATTCCTGGATTCCTCTCTGAATTGACTATGTGATTCCAAAGATGGCTTTTCTCTATCCTCACCATTCGCATTCATGTGATGTGAAAAGAGCTGTTCGGCAAACCAGGTAAGAGACTTTAGCATGATGGTGTCTTATTCCAGGTGCGGTACATTTTTGTAGTTGCAAATAGTTTTTTTGTGTATAAATAATCTCCATCATTTCGGCTATTTAGCATTGTTGAATTCAATAGCCAACTGACAAATTGCAGTATACACGACAAGGATTTTCCATCATCACCACAGCATCACTACATATATATTTGTATAAGTCATATACAAAAACTGCTGTTGACAAGCAATAAAGGGAGAAATGGGAGAATAATAAAGTCTCTCCTTTATTTCGGTATAAAGTTATTCAGTCAGAAATACTTTATTAATTTCGGATTTGTCACTCAAAAATCTCACATAATATGAATGCATAGATATCTGAAAAAATATCAAAGTTATTTACAATAAACTAAAGATTTCAACTATAGAATCGATAGAAACTTGATTTCAATCACCACAGTCATAATTTCTCACACTTTCTTGGTCCTCACGCTAGGCGAAGTGTCTCATGCGGGTCTCAAGTGTTCTATAAGGAGTTTGCGATAAATATTGAGACCTCATTTCAACCTTCATGCAACTCTTATGGAGCTTAAGATATTTTTTATCTCATTGGTAAAGTTCTCCACAATAGGACTTCCGAGGGAAAATGAATAAACCACATTTCAAGTGTATCTTATTTTTTCACCTTTCCATCAGCAGGAGGTCTATTCGAATAATTGAGAAGTTTTTGGTTCAATTCAAAAGTATTCCAATGGGACAAAATTGAACGTGGCTAAGAAATTTTGAGAGTGTCAATGAGTTTTTTTGAGGGCTAATAAGGAAGGTTTTCTCAGCATTTTTTTTCGAAACATTAATCAATTGTGGTTTAGATATTTCTCATGAAAAATCACATCATACACATATTAATCAGAATATATAATGCACAACATTCCCAACCCCTTCGTCGCGTAATTTCGCAGCCGGCATATATTACAAAGAATCAGTGATTGTAACACATTTCGATGGAGTAGCCACTCTTGGTTTGGCTACATTTGAGTACCTACTTTATTCTTGGGTTTGTAACATTTTAAGAGTGCTACCTATAGAGTGGGTTGTTATTGTTTTAAATATCATTATTATTGTGGTTTTATTTTATTTGAGCCATGTTATACAGTTCATAAAATTAAATGAAAAAAAAACTACTTACTTAAAAAAATGCATGAATAGAACGGTGCGAAATACCTGAAAAGGAATTTCATTGCTGCTGTTACAATTTTATGAGAATGCTATTTATAATTTTTTTTTTAAGATATAGAATAGAGAGATAGAATACCAATCTCTGTGAATTCGGTTTTTTAATGTGAAAGTTTTATAAATAAATCAACAGTACACACTTGAATTGACAACGACCTCGAGGCGTTGAACGTTTCCGATGTGAAATGACATAAAATACACTCTAACATCCTCAAATTAATCTGTCGTGCAAACATTTCTTTGAAAATGTCGCCTCAACGTGGCTGCCTGTGAGTTCGATCGTCATACCTCACCCCATCTATAAGGACAATTGGTTTGCAACACTCTTAAATATACTCAAAAGTACCCACTTCAGATTTTATTGCGTCACAAAGCATGAGATTTTCCTGGTTATTCTCGCATATTTAGTGGATTAGGACCGCACTTGCATATGGTCGGTCGAAAGGCGCAGATGATTTTAATCTAAATGTCGCAGTATTACATAATAAGGGGGAGGTTTTGTGGTGATTAAACGTCCCACGTGAAAAAAATATATGAACAACATACTACACTACATACACAAGTTTTTTAGTTATGTATACCATTCATTTTCTCACAAAATCATTGAGGCATATTATAATTCAGAGGCATCTTTGAAGAAAAAAATGTTTGCAAAGTTTTGGGTCCTAAGTCTCCTTATGACTTCCGACCATTTTTTTCGTTAGTGCTGTGGCATATACCTGTAAATTGTCTTAGAAATCCGGGATAGAAAATTGAGTCAAACAAATCAAGGTAAAAAATTCCCTTCATTGTACCTTATTAAAATTCTCATCAATTATAATTTACTTTCAATGAAATTTTAGAAATCCTGATTTTTAACGATAAATTAGCACTTTATAAAGGAATTGTTTTTATCTCATGAAAATTTGTCAAAGAACTGCACTAATTTAATTATCTAAATAGCCATATATAAAGAATTTTTTGTCGTTTGGTGAATTATTCCAAAGAGAAGTAAAGAAAGTGAGGAAAGTGCCGAAAAGGGTAAAGACTGTTTTTTTCTCTTTACCTATATACCTAACTTTTTACCTATTCGGCTTATACAAGAGTATTACACTTTGTCTAACGTTTATTTTTTGCTTCTTCTTTGTATTTGAATAAAGAAAGTGGCAGAAAAAGATAAAGGCAGTAACTCCTCATAATTACCCAAAATCCTCTCACAAAATGCCGCTACAAATTCAAGGAAATTCTATATTCTTTTGATAAAGTACACCATTTTTAGTAAATAGCCTCCAAGCCTTAGACTTGGGAGAATCAACTTGAAGAGCTCTTTGGTGATATTTAATATTGCAAATTCAACAGTGGGTATAGAATTAGGATAATGATGACGATATTATTTGATATTGAATAGACAAAAAAAATTTAGTTTATGTTTTAATTAATATTTCAACGATAGATATTTGGAGGGTAATTTCGGGATAAACAAATTATTGAATTAATAAAGATGCTAAGGGAGTAACTTTTCAACTTTCCTTTGACTTATTCTCTATTCACGTAATGCATCAAAGTACAAATCATTCCATTTCATTCCCTCTCGACCTATGAACGTATTACATACATATGTATATGCCTAAATAATTTATGTATAACGCGATGCTCATTGTGTTTAACTTTTGCACAGGATGGAGTGCGTTTGGGTATAACTTTGGGTGAAGTTACCACTGTGGCGTGAAGGAACTTCTTTGAGCAATTCATTTCTGCCATAATTCCCTTATGTGCCTTTTGAAGAGATAATCTCTCTGAGAGAGTGTGTGAAAGTGGCAGGAATGGGATCGTGTATACACATTGTGAAATCATTGGGATCACTTATGGTACAGCTGGAAAATATGAGAACACTACATATGTGAGAGACCTTCAAAATTTCCACATAGGATGAGCTAAAAATCACGAATGAACTCCCGATTCATTTTAATGGAAAATCACAAAAGGCACCAATCTACAAAAATGAGGGGGTAAATCTAGTATAATGAACTAATGGGCAAAAAGTTACCTGAAGTCTAACACTTATCTCACAGTCTCGTAGTATTATGTCCCTTCTAAATGCCCTACAATATATGCAATATATATTATATATAATTCTAAAGTGCGTACGCATTTTTTGAATTTCGATTAATGTAATATTAAAAGAATCTTTTGGATATATTTAGCATTAAAATATCTATGTACATTATTTTCCCTTTAAAAGATATCGTGGAGCACACAAATGCCCCATGGTGTGCAGTGCACCCACAGTTGCTACACTATGGCATCAATTCGTGCTGTCTTTCCATAATTGCTGCACAGTGGATACAAAACTTGCACTTACTACATATGTATGTATATTGGGAAACTTGTCAGAAAAAATATTTTTATATTTCATAGCTAAATAAGAAGTTAAGTTTTATAAGAATTTTTAAATGCTTTTTAATACGTGGGCCAAAGAGCCATTGTCCGTGTAATGAGGTGAATTGGCGCTTAGCGAAAATTTACTTCGTTTTGTATACCTACATATTATAATGAAAAGAGGAGTGCATTATATTAAATGTATGAAGAGTAGAGAATGATAGATAGTAAAGGAGAGAATATAAAGAAAAAAACGATGGAAGGGATTTTGTAAAATGGTCTCCAATCGTCAGATATTGTCAATATTGCTAATTTTTGTAATATATTATTTTCTATCATAGAGACATAATTTTTAATTATTAGGTACCTACTCTAAAAATTAAATTGGTCTTGTATTAAAATAAAAAATCTTATTCTTAAGAAATCAAATCAAATAAAAGCTTTAAAATGTCTTACAACTTTTAAATAAATGAAAAGAGAATCGTGATTAAAAAAAAGAAATCGAAAAATAAATTTTGTAAAAACTTTAAACATCGCATAGAATATTAAATGGCTATATAGTTCATTGTGGCAATTGAGTGCGAGCTTCAAAAATCAAGCATTATCCGCAAACAAAACATAAGGGGAATATTTAGAGGCTATATTATGTATTATCAGATATAAAAGACAATATGCTTCAGTGAGTTTAGCCCAGTGAATTGAGGATATGGAATCCTGAAAAACTATTCCAGGCTATTTTCTTTTTGCCTTTTTTCCCTTTCAATGGAAATACAATAATAGCCATCTAACTGTGTGCGTTGACTGATGTGACGAATAGACTTTTGTAGCACCTGAATAAATAAATTACTTTTCTGATCCTTCCAAATTATATACAGTAATATTACCCTTCAATTGGTCTTTGGTTGAAGTACAGCAAAGAATGCATTTACTTTATGGCAATTGTGTACCTTTATATAACTCAGTTTTGTAAAAATCCTAAATTGGTCACGGGGAAGGAAAAATTATTTACTTTTTTATTCCTCAATTCCCGATTGGTTTAAAAAGTATAAAAAGAAAAAAAAAGTTGAACCATAATACCAAAATAGGAATGTAGTTTTGAAAGTGAAAACCTTGATATTGACCTGCCGGCATTCGCAGTGATACAAAATGTGAAGAGAGTTTGACTGATTGACGAAGAAACATTATGTCTTACTACATAAGAAAAAGAAGTATAGAAAATGAATTGTAAGGACAGAGTACTTATACTTTATCTCATAGGAAATTTCATAATATTCAAATGCACGTGCTTATGATCTTGAACTGATCTTTTGTATAAAGTTATGTGCATCTTAGAAAAATATTTCTTTCAAATACTTTCATTGATTAATTTATGATCAAAACATTCCATTGACTAGGAGATTTATGTGTAGGATGAAAAAGAAATGTATTACGCATCAATTAGATACTGTTATTAAGTACTTATTTACTTATTTCGTATTTTATTTCTCTTGTATTGATAGAGGTTTTGACGTAATCACATCAGTGTTTTTATTCCACATAAGTAGTACAATATATTATGCAAATAGACACATTTCTCTTCACTCTTCAGAGAAAATACCACAGAGATGTAGTGAAACGGAATTTGGTAATAGCAGTACAAGTGAACTTTATGAGAAAATATCATTCCTAAGAAAAATATATTAACAAAGTTCGCTCTCAAATTTTAATTATGATTCCCATAAGTAAGTAGGAAATAAAATAAATGTTTATTTTATTTTAATATATTCATTGCAAAAAAAAACACAACAACAATTTTTTTTTAACTTTAAAGTTTGACTTTTTAAAAAAAAATTTTTTTTGAACAGTCATTTTGATAAAATAAACCGGGAGTTTATGAAAGACTTACACCTCACTAACCACAATGATGATTAATACCTGTCCCTTCCCGCAATCACTAACTATATGCGTAAATATTTGTATTATTCATCAAAAAAAAAAAAACAGTGAGACATGAGACAAATTCAGCAACAGTCGATCACCTTGGGTTGGACAAGAGAAATGAATGTAGAAGAAATACGAATTTCAGGAAGTATGTAAAATCGGAACCAAGAGACACATACGCAAGAAGTCCATTTCTTGTAACTGGAACACCATGAAAAGTACTTTAATTACATGCGAAAAATAAAGAGAGGAAAAACAGTGGTGGTATTATTTATTCAAATCGGAAGTGAAGTATAGGTGCTATGTATGTTTCTTTTTTTTTTACTTATAAAAATACGCACAATGGTATTTGGTGGATTTGTGGAAAAGAAATGTGTGTATATTCATTTTTTTTATGCAGGCGATTTAAAATTTGAAAGAGAAATTACCTACGTATAAAATGTGTTATCTAATCTTTTCTTTCAAATAGACAATAATTATTGCAAAGAATGCATAAGAAATTTTGTGGTGTTAAAAATGCAAGAACGTGTGAGTTATTAAATTGGACATGCTCCAAAAATGAAAATTGTTTAATAAGTCATTTTCTCAGACGTTTTTTTTTTCTTCTTCTTTAAGTCTTTTACACATTGATTAGGTACATTATGTAAAAGATATATAAGATGACATTGTAAATTGGTCTTTCATTAATTAGGGGCACATGTGTAAAGAAAGAGTAATTTTATTCTTCTAAAGAAAAACTGCAATAGTACATAGTTTTGCGATTACCTGTAAATTGATTTGGAAATTACATTTCACAGCTCAATGGTGCATCATTCTGCATATGCATACATATTTATGTATTGAAAATATATCATGTTTTGTAACTTTCTATAAAATTTATTAATAAAATAGCATCTCAAACAAATTGAACTAATACGCTACTGTTTTTAACCATTTCTGTGAGAATATAATCTCTGCAAGGAATAGCACAATTTATTATAACACTGGAGCGATTGCAGTGACGTATTTCTTCAGACTGCTGCCGCCGTGGAGTGGAATTGAATGGGGGACCATCAAGGTTTCCTTCACTCATATAAAAGTGAAGCGGGAGACCGAAATGTATCAGTTCTCTTTTGCCATCGGTTAGTGATTGGACAGTGCCTGTTGGAAGTACAACACGCGGAAATTGTAAAAGTGGGAAAAAGGCTGAAAAGCAGTTTATAACCATGTTGAAGTTTGTGAGTGTGCTTTGGAAATATACCTAATTTATTAAACAACAACAAAAAAAATAATATTCAAATTACCTATAAGACATGGATTTACAATCAATCAACTTACTCTTCCTTCAGGCGATTTTCTTTGCTTTGGCCCTTGTGGCATCCGCCCAGCACGGCTACCATAATAATCCACAGACAGCCGCTATTATCAGTGAACAGAGGTACTTGTCTGGTGATGGAAAATTTGGAGCTGCCTACACACAAGAGGATGGCATTGACTTTAAGGAAGAGACTGATGCTGATGGAAATAGGCATGGTTCCTACAGTTACATTGACCCCACCGGGCAAAAGAGAACAATTTCCTACACTGCGGGAAAAGATGGGTGAGTACAAGCTATGAGCATTTCTCCATGCTTATTTTTCTCTGCATTTTTTCCACTTTGCTCCCACATTCTTTCTTTTTTTCTCAATTTTGCCATTGCACGATTTCTTCCACGATCATTGACGTAATAACTGATGCAATTGCGAAATTGTACAGCAGACAAAAGTACTTACACTCTGATATGCAGTTGCATAGAGTAATGCTAAACATATACCTATACATATATTAATTATTTATAAAAGTAGAGTATAGAAAACTGCATTCATGTGTGAAGTCATTAATATAAAATTCTTTGTTTGATCGCTAAAAGTCCACTACTTGCTATATGTACATATGTATACATAATATGCATATTACAATTTATGTAACACTCTATCCATACCTACCTCTTGTTCATTGTGAAGTGCATATTAGGAGTAGGAGAGATCAGATAGGAAAATGAATTGTTTGCCCCACATGATCTCATTGTAATATCTATTCTGAATTATATGAAATCAATTTTGAGATTGCTCAATTTGTAACTGCTTTACTTTCTGATTTACAACCGTGTACCATAGATTCCGTGCAAGTGGTGATCACTTGCCTGTTGCTCCAGCTGCCCCGCCACAGCATGCTCCTCAGCCACACTACCAGCCCCAGCCTCAGTACCAGCCCCAACCCTACACGCAACCTCAGCAGTACCACTCTGCCCGCAGTGATGACTACGACGATGGATCCTACGACCCTCGCTACAATGACCCAAGCTTCGGCCAGAGCGGAAACTTCCACCAAGCCCCACAAGCCCCTGTGCACCACCACCACCACGCACCTGCCGCAGTCCCAACACATCCACCACTTCCCACCCACCCACCAAGTGTGCAGCAGCAAATCCAGCATGCTCACCAATTCCACCAGAGCCTTCCCCAGCACCACCAGCAGCCATCAAACTACCACACTACCCCACCACCACACCGTTTCCAGCCACCAGGCAAACTCTCCCTCAACCGCACACCCGACGGCTACAGCTATTCCTTCAACAAGGTCTAGATATTACACAAAATTCTAACTCTTTTTAATTTTTTTCCCAATTTTTTAATTTATATGATCTTCATCTTATATTTTTCCCATATTAACACACTTCTTTTCTCCTTTCAAAATTCAACTCCTTCTCCCTCTACTCTTCTATTCTACTACGACCTCTTCCTTCCTTCATCTTTACCTACCCCTCAAAAAAAAACAGCCGAATCATGCAGCATAAATTTTTGTGATAAAAGATCGCGCAGTTTTGATAGAGCAATAATGGAATTTGTTATTGATATCTATTCGTATACTTGATATTATCAACTCAGAGAGGACTGTGTGTATGAACAAATTTTACATGAGATAAAAAAAAGAATCACGTGTAGAAACAATAAAAAAGGATGTGTACAGAAAAAAAAAACAAATGTCTTTCTCTTAAATATATTTGCCACTTCCTCCTCCGGGTTTGGAATCACACCCTGTTCTTGAGAGCTGTTGTTTTTCATCGCCAGAAGCGGGAAGTGTATGCGATTGGTAATAATTTAGTGCCTGGAGGTGCGAGCTGCTCTTACTCCACCACATATAGTTCACACAGACGTTACTCCGCATGTAACCAGGTGGAAGAAAAATAGGTAAAGTCAAGGTGAGCGTCACCCAAGGTTTTTCTCCTCACGCCACTACCATCTCCATCAATCGAAATTGTCTCAAAGTGGTTTTAGCATCAAAGAACTGGGAGTGGACTCCCTCTCCTGTATTAGATCTTGTGGTGTTTCTAAACTGATATCCGCCAAAGTGACGATTTGCCGATGTAATTGGAGGAAGGTGAACCTCTTCTCACTCCAATCAATACACATTTCTGTACAATATTATATTATGTGGATTTCATGACCCGAACCCATATTCAATTCAAATTACACGTGAGCACCCATATCTTGGGCGTGGGTGGCCAACACACCGTACACTATACTATTTCCTCATAACAAGAAAGATTATTGCACTTAAGCGCGGGATAAATTGTGTGTAGCTGTGTGCTAATTGATTTCAACATTTACCATTGCCATAATACACATTTTACTTTTTCGCAAAGATCATTTGAAATGTCTCAATTCACTTGAAAAAATGTACTCCAATTTAGTGGCAAATTAGCGCTAATTTAGTCAATTCGACATACCTACCAATATATTAATGGGCGCAATTAAGAAGTGCGTGAAACCACTGATTACAATTACGCGATAAAATCAGACACGTGATACCATCGCTTTCTTCAAGTAACGCAGTGAAACACTTTGTTCTATATCATACTACATACCTACATATGTACATAATCAATGTAAAATTTAAAGAGAAGAAAATTAATTGATTTTAAATAAAAAAAATTGTTTAATTGTAATTTTGAATTCAAAAGTATAATGCCTGGATTTTTACTTTTCTTACACGTTGTGTCCCAAATACGACAATTGTAAGTGGTTTGGTAGAAATTTTTCGGTCGTGAAAGTGTTAATACATTAATAATTCATTTTAGGCTTTTAATTAGCATTTTAGCAACTATAATGCTTTTATGTGATACAAATTAAATGAAAATATTTTGTTCAGTGTGTCTAATGAGATATTTTTCATGTATTTTTTAGTCAAGAGAAATTCCATTAATCTACTATTGAAAGATTTCTGTTTCTTTGAAAATAAGGTAATGTTTTTGTAAAAATAAGATTCATAGATTCTAATTTGTTTGAAAATTAAAAAAATAAAATTTAAGCATAAAATGATATCAATGGGAAATTCACAAACACGGCTAATATTGTTCAGCGATAACATTATTTCTGTTGTTCACGAAATATTTTTCTCAGTGTTAGCCGAGACACTTAACACGACTATCCGATACCCTTAACATAGATAGAGATGGATATATAATTTTCACTCACAACTGTCTTACTCACACCGATAGTTTTTCGTAATTTTCTCACAATTTTCCGAAAAAAATTGATAAAACGGAAAAGCATTTTAAGAATAAAAATAATAAAAATAGAGAAAAAAGATTTCTGGAGAAAAATATTTTGCCTATTTGTGAAAGAAAATTGAAAAGTAAAAGTCCTGTTAGAAAAATAATAAGCGACTACTTTTGACGAGAAAACCCTAAGACCTCCTGAAACACGTGTCTTGTATTTCCAGAAGCCACATCTGGGCAGGAATAACCAAATAAGAACTTTCATTTTTTCTTAGTTTCTACCAAATAATTCATCGTTGAATTTTTTATTATATCTAATAAATTATAATATCATAACAAACCGTTATAACAAAATTGGTACAAAATTAGCATTGTATGAACATCATCACTTACATTAATGCATGTATGCTAGTGAAAACATGAAAAATGAGAGAAATTACATGGAAATGCGAATGGAATAAGGTCCATCGATGATTGGCCTTGATTTGTACGGGGTTCTCGCAGCGGCAGGTGTAAAAGCTCTCGATGGTTTCCTCCTTGGTGCACTGAATCTATGTGGCGGTTGTTGGGGTACAATGGGACGGAAGTTCGTTTGACTCGCCTGACCGTAGCTGTAGGGGGCACGAGACTTTTTGATTTTCTCCATGATCATTTGCTGCTGCAACTTCAGTTGATTCTGTCTCTTCAGGTACTGCTGTGGATTTTGACTCTTTGACGGTGGAACTGCACCACCATCTACATTGTAGTATTGCACATTATCATTGGTGTAGACGTACTTCGGGGGTGGTTCGAAGTATTCCTTTTGTTTCGATGACGAAACCTTATCGGGGGGGAATTCCATTGATGGCTTAAATGATGGCTCATCTTTGGGGTACAAATTGGGGACATGCTGCAATTTGAATTTGGGCTTAAAATTCTTTGGATCAGGATCAGCAATGGGTTTTTGGGAGGGTTTATTCTTTGGAATGAGATAATTATTGGGTGCATTGGGTGGGATGCCGTTGTATTTCTTAATTTGACTCTTTGGCGTATTTGCTGGTCGTCGAGCAATATTTGACGATGCTGCTTGCAATTTTGACAGGGCTTGTTGGTAGTCATTGAGATACTTATCAGACACTGGGGCTACATTCACTGTATCACGTTTCGTATCAACGTATTCTTCTTCATCCTCGTAGTATTGCTGGTAACGACTACTTATTAAGTTTCCTTGATTCTGCTTCGGCGGTGGATTTGGATGATTTACCGTGAATTTTGTCATTACGGGGCGAAAACTTCCCTGATTCGCATTGTTATTGGTATGGCTGATTACAGATGGTTTTTGGGATGTTGGCAAGCTATTGTAGTGGGGACTAGGCGTTGTGGAGAAGTGAAAACCTCCATATTTGAAGGGTGATTTTGTTGTGGATGATGTTTGATAATTCAATTTATCATTGTACTTTTCTTCATCATTGTCGGTATTTACAATGTAAATTGGTCTATTGAAGTTTGTATTTTGTGGATTTCTTTTAGCACTGAAGGGCCCTCCAAAGTCAGTGAAATCTCGATCGGAGGTGGATTTTGCTGAACTCTAGAAGTGCAATGATTGAAAGAAAAATATGTTAATGTAAAGAAAATATCAACAAAAATATTCCTATGTATAATACAAAACACTTTACCTTCTTGTCTGTTTCATAGGTGACGTGAAAAATAGCTCCATGTGGATCTGAATAGCTGTAGTGCCCCTTGACATTGGGTGGATCAGCACGGGGTTCTGCAAAACTATGGTACGATTGCGATGCTTTTGTACCACACATTGCGGCAGCAGTGATAAAAACCACAATCTATGGAAAATAAATTGAATTTTCTCTTTTTCATCTGTAATTATACATAATACACTGCATTTCGAGTGAATATAAATGCATTTTCTAAAAAGCATTCAACGCTGCGACGCAATGCAAAAAGTCTCGGTAAATGATTTACTTTTCTATCTTATTCTGTTTTTAGCGCATAGGTATACACACTTTCAGTAAAACATCAATTATCTTCATTGATATATTTTCTCATTTTCTTAAGCCGTTATATGCCCGCAAATAAAGCTCATGTTTAAAAACATCATGAGACGGCTAATTTAACACTTCCTCGTGCACTATTTTATATTTGGATGGGAGGTGTTTGAAGAAGAAAGATAGAAGTGTGAAGATGCGAATCTAATGCACGATGAGGAAGTTTGAATATGTATATATGCATGCGAAGAGCGTTTGGCTATGCCAGGAGAGCAAGAGGTGCAATAAACTGCACTAGATAAGTCAATATATGTACAAAGAATATCGCTGGGAAGGTCGTCCATCCACCACTTTCACTTTATAACATACACTATACACCATCCAACAATTTCTTAATTGATGCCGAGAATTGATCCTCGGACATTGTGAAAAGTCGCTTGGCGATTTCTTGCTAAATATGCACCGATGCATGTTCATGTTCCGGATATTGATATTGAACCTGAATTGCAGTCGTGTCAAAAACTGGTTCGATATGGTGGAAAGGAAATTTTTATGACTATATATTCAAAGATATGTTTGATCAAGTTCAATGTTTATTTGGTGTAAGCGCCTTTCGCGCGTGAATCTTCTCCCGGCTAATTAATGCCAACAAACAAAAAGTTAATATATGAGCTAAGAAAATAACTGTTTCATTTCTTTTTGAGAACAGATTTTTATAGCATATTTTTTTTTTATCAAAAGAAGCACTGACTTGGGCACAAAAATAAGTAATTGATGTGCAATCAATTAGAAATTTCAATATAATCGTTCACAAATTGCAACTGTAAGAGAAATTATTGTAAAGCTCTCTTATCCGGCTATCGTCATCCAATGTAATTAGAGGTATAATTAACTTTTTTTTTCACTTCTTATCTTTTCACTTTTCTTCTTGAGGCGCAATGCTGTATTTGCGGTACTTGAGAAATTATGTGTATATATAGCCATGAACTTGATTTATCTTTTGCAATGAATGAGCTCTTTATGCTCATTCCAGCATCACTAACTGTTGATGTTTTTGGCACAATGAAACTTCAATCACATTCAGTATTGAGCAGTGAAAACAAATAAATGTAGAATTTATGTCGATATGAGATTTCTTTTGGAATTATGTTAATTTCACTTGTTGACATGGCTTTTGGAATTTTTGTGAGATATTTGCACTCTTTTTTAAACCATGTTCTACTGAAACTTTCTACGCGCTTTGCACATTATAAGATCACCTTCGGTCCAACTTACCAAACGTTCCATCATCTTGGATATGTGCGTATAATCTCTGTGAACGGTATCTCCGTTTTGTTGGACGCCACGGAAGAAACTAAACTTGTTGCAAATCCTCAGACTGCTTTTATACCAAATGCCCAAGATGATGAGTTTACCAGCGAGAGAAACAGATTTCAGTGCAAGAAGCAAAGTTGTGGTGAATGATGATGTTGATTTTGATTAAATTCCCCCGTGTATACGCAGTGATTGTAGTAGTGCGAGTAATGTTGAATTTGCATTTCAATATGTTTACTTTTTTGTAGGTATCAAGAGCACATTGCCAGTTAAATTTTACTTTTGCAAAATGCAACTATAAATATGCGCGCTGCCACAGTGAATGCAATGCTATAGATATTGGTGGATTTTGTATGCACATTATAGAAAAGCTAATAGCAATGCGATTTACTGATTAATTGTACCATCGAATTATGATTAAATTATTAATTTTTTTATTGTTGTATATATAATGCTTTACATCTTTGACTTTTCTCTCTTATCGTTCCGAATTAATCTCCCTCATGCATCCTCATTTTTAATTCAGAACCGTACATATCTTTTTTTATTTCCTTTTCTTCACAATGAATAAACGCAAATTTCCTAATTCAGATATGTCATTATATATTCAGTTAGATAGGTTTTCTATTTTCCTTTATATTTTAGATTTTTTTTTTTCATATATAAATAATGCAAATTCCCTCCAAATACATACGCCAAATAATTCCACTTCTTTTACAATTTGCAGAATTTTTATTCACCTCATTTCAGTTGAATTGAAGTTAATTTGATTTTATTTTTTTCCTCTATATATTATTATTTTTATACACGTTCATATTTTCTTTTGTAAATATAATCATTAGATCATATTTTCTTAAATCCTTCATTGGAAAAAAAAATAACAAATTGATATCTACATCTTTTTTTAGTATTATGTGTTATGTACTAAAGTTTTAGTTGAAAAATTTCCTACAATCTCTTTCTCATATAAAATAATTCCAATTTTAAATATTACTGGTTGTTTGAAAGCTGAAGGACTCTATGTACGGGTATAGTTTCTCAATTGTTTTTTCAAACCTTTTTTTATGATATAAAAAATGTTCTATATAAAGTTACATTGTGTATGTAAAAATTTCTATAGAGACTGATTTTGAATTTATTCTTTTTTTATAGTTGATTCTTTTGCTTGTTTTTTTTAGAATTGTATGATTTTTTCTGCCACTAAAGAAGGATTTTATTCTATATACCTATATGTACAAAAATGAGTCAAATTCACGAAGAATATTGTGTGGAAATCGTATTTTCTCCAAAGACATTATGCGGAATGGCAAATAATTCCTGTCTCACGGGGAGCTGAATGCTGTGGCATTTGGTGTGGAAAACACATTGTTGACAGTATATTGATGGTGGTTGGGTGTAGAATTGACCAGCATTGCGCACTGACCGAGATGCCAGTGACGCTCATCTAGATCCACTGCATGGGCTGATGTGGACGCCGAGTGGAGAAATTGTTGTACGGCCGGTGATTTACTACTTGCCGGGTAACCATTTAAGGCGCCGGTTGTTGGATGATGAGCACGGTGTACCTGATGCTGCTGCGACAGAATAGCTTGGTTTTGATGAGGTAACAACATTTTGTCCTTCACTGGAATCATACCTGTGCCCACATCCGAATTACTGCTTTGATGCAACACGTCTCCATTTGCCTTTCCCTGATGTCAATACTGCAAAATAAATAAAATTTATCAATTAAATGCTCTCTTTGACGACAGAGAAAGTATATTTTTCTATGCCGAAAAAAAAATTGAAAAATAAATTTTCTCATGTAAAATATTTTTCGGTATTTTTCCAGTTGTGTTCTTTTTTTCTCTTCATGAAATGCAAAATAAAGTTGTACTTTCTGTGTAACTTTCGGAGATGAGTACATGATGATCTGCATTCACATGGAACGCGTGGAATAAAAATAATAAATTCAAACTCTCCATGTATCGCGGTAGGTGTACCCGCTTCTTTGCAATTTTGTAGACCGTTTCAAATTTAAAGAATAATTAAAGTCTTTTGCAGTGACGTCAGAATAGAAAAAAAACTTTCTTCCTATACTTCTTCATATTATGAAAAATTCATAGACAATTTGTGCTCTATTTTTTAACCATAATATTGCGCTTGAGGAGAGATTTAGAAATAACTTTGTCACAAGTCACAGACAGAGAAAATTGCATTTAGTAACAATGAACTGCGCTGGATATAACAGTCAGCGTAGTTCCTGATCTCACAATTTATTAAATTACTAACATTTTATCCTCTTTTCATATTCATTGATTTTAAACAAAAAGTTTTAACATTAAATCATGCATAAATTTCTTTAGTAGATAACATTAACTATGTACAATGACCCTTCTGGAAAAATATTAATGCAATTTCTTCAAGCTCTGTCCATTTTAGAAAACTAAAAATTTATTTTTAAAAATAAGCATTTAACTTAAAATGAAAAAAAATGTTATGTACCTCCAAGTGACTCTTGGCATGCAAAGACCACTCATCTCTTGTTGAAAACATCCTGCCACATAACTCGCAGGTCCACGACAGTTGTTGTTGGTGATGGTGTGGCAGAGGCACCCCCGGAATAGGGGTACTCGTCTGTGGATGTGGCTGCTGCGGGGGTACCATACTGTGCGACACTGCACTTGGAGTGGTCTGCTGCGACAAACCCTGATGATCAATAGTTGATTGTTTGGTATTCTCGTTGTTCTCCTCCTTCTTTTTCACCGTCAAGTTGTTGTGACGCTTTCCCAGTGGTGCAATGTTGGTCGGGGTGACATGCTTAAATTTATTCATGTGGATCACAAGCTTATCTCGCCTAGCGAATGCTTTATTGCACACCTAGATGTAAATGGGTAGCGGAAAGGAAAAGACACAACAATTAATTGAATTTCATCGTACACGCTATCCAACATCATTTTCTTTAGCTAAAGAATATACTTCACAAATGTAAGGTTTTTCTCCTGTATGGATACGCATGTGAATTGTTAATTTATCTTTCCTGGCCAGTCCCTTTCCGCACACGGAGCACTCGAATGCCTTATGACCTATCCATTTTCATATGGGATGGGTAGAAATTATATACAATTAGGATTATTTATCAATGTCAAAATATATAGGATAAAATATATGGTGTTGATTTATACTCGTTTCGCCAGTGCTAGTACTTTTGGATGATGTGTTCGCTTTTCTAATACCACTTGATGCTTGTTGCACTTGCTGTAGTGCTTTTAGGCGACTTGCAGGATGCATTGAACCACCCTCCACATATGGTTCTGTGAAGGGTATTAGGTTTGGACGTGGCACATTTGGAGGAATGTCGGGTGTCCTTTAATAAGGAAAAAAATCCTTAATATTCGATTATTTCATTTAACAAAAGAATAAGCAGATCTTAAGAAATTAGAATATTTTTTATAGATTTTCTGGTTAAAATAAAGTTTCTTTTCTTGAAATAAAAAAAGCAAAAAAAAATATTTTGTACAACCAGCAAGAAAAGAGAGAAGTTAACGTATGGATAAATTAAAGTAAAGTAAAATATTATATGCGGATGTACGGGATGTACAATTTAAAACATTGACATACCAATTTCCCAAACTTTGCAGAACCCTTACTCCTCCTTCATATCCCATACCAACATCATCCGGAACTGTAAATGTGCTATCAGCACCACCGGAACTCGATGAACTAATTTGCGGAACCTTAATTGTACTACCATAGTGTTGGGATGATGTCACATTTGATGGTGAGTGTTGCGTTTGACCAGACTGTTGGGATGATTGTTGATTATTTCCACTGGAATTTTCACTAGCATGGCTCCCAGGTCGTGATAAAACTTGCTGTTTTAGTTGCATAGCAGCAGCTTGAGCCATGTGCTGCTGCACAGCCATATGAGCTTCCAAATAGGCATTTTTTTGTGCCGAAGACATCTTGTCAATATTCACCTGCCCATCCTGAAGAGATATTTATTTTTAAAACTGATTTAGGATAAAATTCGTGGCAAAATCGATAAGAGTTAAATAAAAGGAAATTTTTCTAGTCGCTTAATGTGATGGTTTTATCGAAATATAAAGTAATAAGTTTGAAAATTTATATATATCGAAGAGTCTAAATGGTGGGAGATGGCAAAGGGAGTCGCGCAGAGCTCAGTTTCAATTCGAATTTATGTTAAAATCAATAAAACTAATTGAAACAGTCATACACACAGCGGCAAAATGCTCGAATGGCACAACCCCGAGTTGTCGGCTGGCGACGTTGGTAGTGGTAGGGAGATGGTGAATTTTCTATATAGCGACGACTAGGAGAGAGAAAGAGGAGGAGACGAACAATTGCGGTGCGGACCGAATTTTCCTCTAATATGGATTTCCCTCAGTGGATTCCCCTCAAAATCACACATAAGAGTAACATATATGGGCACCCTTGTATGTACATATTCAGTGGCAGAAATTTAACGCCGAATCACAAATGTACGACGTTCTGTGTAGAACGTTACCTCAACCCCCTTATGAATCTCCCATGGGGGGGAGTGAGGGTGGAATAAGAATTCTCGCACCTTACGAGGAAAGTCTCTTCTTTTGGGCTCACTTACTCACGTACCCCATCCCCATATATCATTTTCTACACCCTATGTATTTATATATATATATACATATTACAGATATATGTACATATGTATACTACACACAGGCTACACAGAAAACAAGGAATACATTTTCACTGTTCTGTCCATTGCATCATTTGCAGTATAGTTTAAACTTGGAGGTACTCACAAAAAACATATTGCATAACCAATTTACTCCAGACAGTATTTGTGGAGAGAAAAATAGATGAAAACCCCCGTCTCTCCGCAGGAACAGCCTTTGTGACTAAACCAGTGAATCACTTTGCATTTTTTTTCTCACTGCAGCACATTAATTCATTACACACCCTGAATTCCAACTTTTCCCAATAATACCCCAAAGCTTTGCATTTTAACACAGCACAGGTTGCAAGAGGTAATGTGAGAAATAATTCTCTTAAACACTTGTAAACCACAATGTACTTTTTTTTTTTACAAATTATGTGTACAATTTTCTCAATAGAAGTGAAGTCCTTCACCCCAAAAGAAGGGCTGCAGAGTTTACAACTGTAGGGAGGAAGAAATTCCGCGCGCGCGACGTACAAGCGCCTTTCTCCGTTTGAGTCGTGCCGCCGTCCGTCAAGCCCGAGTCGAAGAAAATTTCCTGGCTCACCACCAACCAAGCGGCGGCAGGCATTTCCACCCCCAGCCCTCACTACACACTGCTCCAAGCAGTCCCTTTCCCTTCTTCATGTACGGACATACACATTACACACAACACACATACACATACGTCATATGGATGGTGTGTTCATAAACCGATGTAATTTATAAACGGCCTCACCGCCATCTACTCCCCCTAGGCAGTTTCCCTCCCTTTCTGATATGAGCTCAATGCGGCGCCCAGGGCCGTACAAAGGATAATACGAAAAGATTCATGTAGATGGTTAAATGAATGGATGGGCAACTCACCTATGGGAGCCCCAATCCGGGCGAAGGATTAAATTTTCCTTTTCCTTTGCCGTAGAGCTGGACTGTATATTTTTCAATGTTCACTTTGTTTTAGGTTTTGGGTTTTAAGGGGTTTGGTTTGGGGTTTTTAGATTGGTTTTTATGATCACTGAGAAATTAGCACGATGTGCACACTTTGAGAGTTGGTTTTACAATGACGAAAAATGATGTTTCACTAAAGGGGTCTCCACTTGTGGGAGACGTATGAGAAAAAAGATTGAGCGGCAAATTTAAACCGAGGAGCCGTTACATACTCCCCGGGAACAGGTCCGAAGGATCCTGCTGAGTCTTTGAGGCGATCTCGTCGTTATCTGGAGTTGGGAGGCGACAAAGCTTGTTGACCGACCTCTTGTAGACACCTTTTGCTGTCCGAACTGTGACAACACGCACTCTTCCATCCTTGCCGGGATGTATCTCTTGAATGACTGCCAGAGGCCATCTATGAGACGGCGAGTTGTCAGTGTGAATGATTACAAGATCACCAACCTTGAGATTGGGAAGGTTGGCGAACCATTTTGTCCTCTTCTGTAGCTGAGTGAGGTATTCAGTTCTCCAACGGCGAGAAAACTCTTGTACCATGTGCTGACACAATTGCCAGCGATTGAGGCGGTTCATGGGGAGCTCTTGAAGATCTGGATTAGGTAGTTCTGTGAGTGCCTTTCCAGGTGTCAGGAAATGTCCTGGTGTAAGAGGTTCGAGCTCTGATGGATCATCGGTGAGGGGAGTAAGTGGGCGGCTATTTAGGATGCCTTCAATTTGTACGAGGATTGTGTAAAACTCCTCATAGGTGAAGTATCTGTCACCCACGATGCGAACGAGGTGATGCTTGAGAGATTTAACCCCGGCCTCACACAAACCACCGTGATGTGGAGCTCGTGGTGGCTGGAAGTGCCAGGTGACTCCCATTGAAGCAGCTTCAGAAGTCAGTTTCCTTTGGAAATCCTCAGCTTCTAGGAGTGACTGTAGTTCCTTGTTGGCTGCTGTGAAATTTGTAGCATTGTCACTGTAGATGTGCAGTGGAGCAGAGCGCCGACCTACGAGTCTGCGAAGAGCAGCAATGAATGCCTCACAAGTCAGGTCGTTGACGAGCTCAAGATGGACAGCTTTAGTGGTGAGGCAAACGAACACGCACACGTAAGCTTTACGAGGAGTGCCTCCGCGTTTGAGGTTGGGTCTGATCCAAACTGGTCCACAATAATCAACCGCTGTATTATGAAAAGGTGAATTGAAGTTCACTCGTGCCGAAGGTAGATCACCCATAAATTGTTCGCCGAGACGGGGTTTGAAACGAATACATCGAATACAATTTTTGACTGCATCCCTGGTGAGTTTCCTTCCCCCCAATGGCCAAAGACGCTGTTGAAGTGTGGCAAGAAGTAGCTGTGGTCCGGGATGCAATTGCTTTCGATGTTCGTGTGATGCAATCATTCTTGCGAGTTCCCCCTTTGGGAGCAGAATGGGAAATCGAGCATCATAAGCCTCAGAAGACTGAGAAGTGCGTCCGCCGACGCGTATGAGCCCATCTTTGTCGATGAATGGAGCGAGCATTCTGAATGATTTTATCCCTTGATTAGAGTGAAGTGTTCCCTTTTCAATTGCCGTGAACAAGTGAGAGAGTTTATTCTGCTGGTCCCATTTGACTAGAGCCCGTTCTGCGTGGGTGATCTCCGCAACAGAGAGTGGGCCAGTTTGATGAGGTGCCTTTCGAGCAATAGCGAGAAATCTAAATGTAATGGCAAGAACACGAGTTGCTTCTGCGTAGTCGGTAGTCTCAGAAATCAACTTTGCGATAAAATCGAATGAAAGATCCTCAGGTTGATCTTCTTTTTCTAGGCTAGATGCGACAAGAGCGGATTGCTCATCAACTGAGATGTTGCATTGTGGCCAATTGGCCGAGGATTCGAGGAGAAATGATGGGCCGTGCCACCACAGCGAAGATGACCGCAGATCTTGTGCAGTGGACCCCCTCGAGATGATGTCAGCAGGATTGATTGACCCAGCGTGATGCCAATTTTCTCTGTTGGAGAGTGAATGTATCTTGGCAATTCGGTGGGCTACGAACACTTCGAATTTCAACCCTGAGGATTGTATCTGATGGAAAACAACCATTGAGTCGGTCCAATAATGGCAGTTAGAGACGTTGTACACGTTGCGGAACTTATCCATGATGCATAGACCCAACTCGGCACTCAAAAGTTCAAGTCGGGGAATTGTTAGTGTCTGAATGGGGGCCACCTTTGACTTTGAGAAAAGTAGAAAAGATGAACGCCCTTGTGGACCTTCAGTGACATAGTAGAGCGCAGCACCATATGCTTCCTGACTGGCGTCGCAAAATACATGTAGCTCCTCTGAAGTTGGTGACTGAATGGTGGACGCCCAGCGAGGAATTGTGATGGCAGAAATCCCTTTCAGGTCATTGTGGTAGGCTTCCCACTCGGAAAGAAGTGACGGTGGAAGTTCGTCATCCCATGTAAGCTTCAGTTTCCAGAGCGATTGTACGAGTATCTTCCCTCTGACAATGAGTGGACCCAAGAAACCTTCTGGATCGTAAAGCCGCGCGATAAAGGAGAGTGCATTGCGTTTGGTCTTAATTGGTGAATCATCAAAGCTGCCCTCGTAATGGAAAATATCTTTCGTAGTGTTCCATTTCATGCCGAGAGTACTCACGGTGTGCTCAGGAAGATCGACCGAATCGCTAACAGAGTCACCACAAACTTTGAGGAGCTCTTTGCGGTTGGAGCACCACTTGGAGAGAGTGAGGCCAGCTGATTGTGTGATTGCGATGAGTTGTCGTTGAACTTCAAGGGCTTCTTCAATTGTTGCACATGAGAATAGACAGTCGTCTACATAGACATTGTTGAGAAGCACTTGTGAAGCTTTAGGATAGTTCTTCTGTTCATCAAGGGCCAATTGCATGAGGGCACGTGTGGCTAGGAACGGCGATGAGGCAACGCCGAAACATACTCCTGTGAGCCTGTACTCTACGATTGGTTCTGATGGAGAGTCCCTCCAAAAAACTCTCTGCAGATCCCTGTGTATAGGATTGAGAAGAAACTGGGGATACATCTGACGAATATCCGTACTGAACGCAACGGGATGCTTTCGAAAGTTTGTGAGAGTGGCAACTAGCGGAGGCTGAACTGTGGGGCCGACTTTCAAGACTTCGTTGAGACTAAGTCCCGTTGAGGAGCGAGAACTAGCATTGTGAACGATGCGCACCTTTGTTGTGGAAGATGACTCCTTGATTACAGGGTGGTGAGGCATGTAATAGACAAATTCTGATACATCCTGTTTAGGAACTGGTTCCAGGAAACCATCCTTGAGATATTGATGAATGGACTTGGTGTACTCCTCCTTGAGTTGAGGGTGCGCGTTCAGACGTTTTTCCAAACGGCGAAATTGACGGAGAGCGTTTTCCTTGTTATCTTCCAGGTTTTCCACTGTGGGACGAAGAGGAAGTTGGAGAACGTATCGGCCATTTGGGTCTCGGTATGTGGTCTTTGAGAAGTGTTCCTCAACCTCGTTGTGCTCCTGCGTTAGCGGAGGTTTAACAGAAACCTCTTCCACTTTCCAGAATTTTTGAAGAGATGCGTCAATGCTGGAAAATGTGGTGAGACAACACTCGAACGGGTTTGAGGAGTGAAGTAGGCCAACTGTTGATGGAGATTGTGCCTTGTGTGGCCCTATGAGAGACCACCCAAAATCTGTGTTCTTCAGCTGTGGGAGACCTGACCCAAGTTTGATGGATTCATCCTTCACAATGTCACCATAAACTTCCGCACCAATGAGAAGGTCAATAGGGCGTGTGACATCCCAATTAGGATCAGCCATGAAGATGTTCTTGGGAATGGGAATAGATTGAGTGTCTACCGTCCAATTAGGAAGCTCTCCTGTGATCTTGGGGACGATTAGACATCTGAGATCGACATGGAAGTCAGTGGCACGGGACCTGACAACGGTTTCCACCTGATATTTCGCAACCGATTGTGAACCTGTAACTCCTTTAATGACAATCGGGGCAGCAAATTTGTCAAGCTTCAACTTCTGACTGAGTTCTTGAGTGATGAGATTCAGCTGAGCTCCTGAATCGAGGATGGCTCTGCAGAGGTGAACCTTGTTTTCCTTGTCGAGAATTTCCACTACCGCTGTGGCCAAAAAGACTCTTGTACCTGTGTGTGAAGACAGCACAGACGATGAGATTGCGACAGTCTGATTGGGAGTGTTGTTTGGCACTTGAGGGGCAGGAGGAGTGTTCTGTTGATTCTCGGGTGGAATGGAGGCAGGGAATGCATCGTGTAGCAGGGTCGAATGTTTTGTATTGCATTTCTTGCATGTGGAGGATTTGCAGTCCTTGGATCCGTGATTTTTGCCCAGACAGTTTCGACAGAGCTTGTGCAACTTGACGAAATCGTATCTCTCGACGGGAGTGAGGGAGACAAATTTGGAACATTTGAACAGCTTGTGGGAATCCCCCTTACAGCAGGCACATGGGTCTGCCTTGTCAGTATTGATGAGATTGGTTGCATTTTGTTTGGGACGCGTGTTGGACTTCTGTGGGGCCTGGGATTTCTGTGATGTGGATTTCTCAACAGGGGGTGTGTAGATAGCGAGAGTCTTTGCACGTTCGTCAAGAAATTTATCGAAAAGATCCCAGGTTGGCAACTTATTCTTGATTTCGCGAGCCCAAAGTGACATGGACTCACTGTCGAGGTGCTTTGAAGCCCAATGAACAAGCCAAATATCCCGTCCGTTTGCGTTCAATGAATCGAGAGAGTGGAGAATTGAGTTACAGGTTGTGCGAAATTGACGAACAGATGCTTCAGAGGAAGCCTTGATGTTGGGCTGGGATAGAAATCTCTGAATATTGTCGTTAATGAGAGCACATTGATCATCATATTTTTCAGAGAGAAGAGACCATGCAGCGCGATAATTGTTGTCGCAAATTTTCATGTGTTGCACTGTCTCTTTGGCCTCCCCGGAAAGACTTGAGATGAGATACTGCATTTTGTGAGCATCGGGCAACTTTTTGGAATCCCCAATAGTGGTCAGGAAAATGTCTTTGAATGTAGGCCATTCCTGATAGGAACCCGAGAAAGTTGGGATTGAAATGGGCTGGAGTTTAATGTGATCGGAAGCTTCATGATATGAGGGTTTGCCGGAAGAAATTTTGTCCAAAGCACTTGAGAATTTCTCCAAGAATGTGTCGAATTTGTTGGCTGTTGTACTTTCAAATGACTCATTCCCGGTAGAACCTTTTTCACCCTTATCCAACGGTTCGTCTTTGTACAAAAGCAGTCTAATGGCAGTGTCGATGTCATCGATTCGAGAAAGAAGCTTCTCGAGCTCTGATTCTTCCTCCTCGACGTTCACTCCCACTTCGGCAATGATTTCCTCGTGAATGTTGAGGAGTTTGGATTTATTTTCGTATAGCAAATCGAGTTTGGCTTTCAATTGCTTGCGCATGTCGGGATGATCGATTTGAGCAGTCTCCAGAGACTTAAGGAAGTTATCAATTCGCGTGATGGAGCTCTTGACCCCTCCCCTTTGAGCCCTGGGCGACATTTTTGCGATTTTCTGGGCAGTTGATGCGCGCAGAAACAAGAATGAAAATTGGAAAGGACTTACCAAGAGTGAGGTTAAGTGCTTTCTTGACAAATTGGCGGTGAAAAGAGAACCTCGTGGCTAAAAGTGAGGTTATGATCTTCCGGACTTCACTGTGCGGTGTGTCGCAGTAATGTGGTGCTTCCGGAGAGATGAGATGACGCTTCGTTGTGAAGAGTCGTGAGATGATAGCCAGTGGGTGTTTGAGCAAGTTGCAAATTCCTTTGAAGTCGCCGATGAGCGCCCCTTGAAGGTACTTTGCTGATTGTCGTGACGGTGCGTACAATGGCCGTCACGGGGTGAATATCCAAATCGCTGGTGGGTCGTCTCCTCCGGACGACGCCGGGTTGATGGACCAAAATATGTAGATGGTTAAATGAATGGATGGGCAACTCACCTATGGGAGCCCCAATCCGGGCGAAGGATTAAATTTTCCTTTTCCTTTGCCGTAGAGCTGGACTGTATATTTTTCAATGTTCACTTTGTTTTAGGTTTTGGGTTTTAAGGGGTTTGGTTTGGGGTTTTTAGATTGGTTTTTATGATCACTGAGAAATTAGCACGATGTGCACACTTTGAGAGTTGGTTTTACAATGACGAAAAATGATGTTTCACTAAAGGGGTCTCCACTTGTGGGAGACGTATGAGAAAAAAGATTGAGCGGCAAATTTAAACCGAGGAGCCGTTACAATTCATAACAATTTCCAGTTTTGAACTTCATTTCCTATAGAAGAAGCTTTTTTTGAGCTTTTTGAGTTTTCCCATTATTGTACATCAGGCCCTGTACACGGTCTACTTTGTTTTGAAGTTGAAGAGCAAAAATGGCTCACTTTTTGTATGGGAATTTTTCGCCTTTGGTAATAAAATTTTAATTTTTTGACACTTAGAATACTGATCGCACTCTGAGAATCTGTTATTTTGTAAGTTATTAGTTGTACAATTTAATGGTACCAACGGATTTGAGATTGATGCTGTCAGTAAAAAAGCGCAGTCCAACTTCATTTTTTACCAAAGAATTCCATACAAAAATTGAGTCGCGTACACGGCCTGTTGTACATAGATTTTCAAGATCTTTAGAATATTCTTCTTCATCAAAATATGACGAAATATAATTTTCCAGACAATCGCAGCCCCTGATGAAGGCTACGTAAAAGTCGAATAGCCAGACAAAATACGTCTTTTTAATACAATTTTTTTTAATACAGTATGATGAAAAATAATACAATTTTCTTTACCTACTACCCAGTATGTTCCTGTATATTGTTCCTCATCATCGAAAAGGGAGGCATGAGCCAATGGGGAGCTTCATTATATTACAGTGATGGATTCGTCTTTGGAACATTGTGTGGTTTCCGATTTTTATTACATATAGTATCCTTTAAGGATGGATGCTAAATTTGAGTAAATCCGTCACTGAACGACACCCGTTTTATAAGTATTTTCATATACACATACAACCGCTATATATATAGCATCAGATTGGCAGTGAAAGTGATTAGGACTTTCTCATCTTTCAGTAATGATTAATTGGGAAAAACAGGATATGATTGGAATTAAAAAAAAATAAATACGTCAAAGTTGAGGCAAAATGGAGAAAGAATGAGGTGGAAAACTATTGACATGCATCTCTTAGCTGCGTTTACACATATGTATGTTGTATATATGTATAAAACGGAAGTAGTTCGCACTGTCTGCATTGACCGACAGCGGACACTTCCGTAACTGGAGGCGCACACGAGGACGAAAGGAGTCGACGTCGTGGAAGGCGAAAACCACCCTGCGTATGTCCCTTAGTTGCATTCAGGCCACCAAGTGTGAGGGGGACGGTTACAGTATTTACAGTCGCAAGCAAATATATGTATAGCTATTCCCATACCACACATCCCCATTGCGTCCCCTCCTCAAACTGAGCATGAGTCTGGGGTGAAGGATCAATACGACGTCCCTCCGTCGAATTTCGAGAGCCGCGTTCTCGATCCCCCCATTCGGCATTTTACATGAAATACACACAAACTTACACCATCTCAGGAATACAATTGGAAAATACCAAGCATTTCCACGGGGGGCTCTTGTATTTGTGACAAGAAGAAAAGAAATAGACTTTTGATATAGATTATAAAATGTGTTTAATGTTCTTACACCCAAAGTATGTATGAAATATACTTGTATATAATGCATATTATATACATATATGTACAAGGATATGTCGATATATAGCGCTGAACGTATAAAGAAAAAAGTTCAGATTGTTTTATTGATTTAAAACTGTGTACACGAGACAGTCACACTCTGAGCTAATGGGAACATCAAAAATGATATTGAATGCGGAGAGGATGAAAGCTTTAAAAATTAATCGAGTTAACTTTAATATCGGTCAAATAAAAAAAGTGTATGTAAAAATAGATTTAGAAAAAGAAAAGAATTTTAATAATAATTTTACAATTTGGTGCTTTAGACAATAAATATGTAAAACGAATTTCAAAAATTTTCTAATATTTCCCTACAAAGCATTTAAGGTCCTTTAAATTAAACATGAATTAAAATAAAAAATAAATAGCGTTAATAAAATAATTTGCAATATCAATCCTTGCCTGAAATTTGAAATTCTAAAAAAAAGATTTAAAGAACATTTTGAATTTTTTTTCTATGTAGCTAAGAAATACAATTTTATGGTAAAAATAATATTTTTAAATTTAAAAAAAATTATAGAAATTTGGAAGAAAATTAAAATATTTTTGTAGGATATTTCGACAGGTTTGTTTGACTTTTTCTATTATCATTTGCTTTAAGGGTTTGAGTTCTTTTCATTAAATTAAACTTATGATATATAAATATCTTAAAGGAACACATAATTTTCAACAAAAAAAAACTCTGAAATTCAATAAATAATTTCAACAACTCTCCTAGAGCATGCAATTATTTTTAAATTCTCTGTGACTGGACAGGAAAAATAGCTCTGCGCAACAGTCGCTAAAAAATATGTATATTCGTGTCCTGATATAATGGAATACATAGTAGGATTCATTGTTTGTATATTCTATTGATGGAATTCACTTGCAAAGCGCACACATTATTATATGAATGTGTATAGCAGATTAATTAGAAATAAAAAAAACAAAAAGTTATTCAAGTATTTTCTTCAATTTGTACTAAATTCATTTAACTTGATTTTTTTTAAAATTAAAAGTTCTATAATAATTATTAGATAAATACCTGAAAATTAATTGAAGCAGTTACTGCTCTCATGGATTCAGCATAGTTTCTCAGTACTACATCAGTTTGAATGCAATTGGTGCGCCAATCAAAGAGTACCTCAAGACGATTAACGCAAACTTCGCAGATTTTCTTTGGTAAGTAATCCTCCTTGGTTATCTGCAAAAGCAAAAAGGCAAAATGCAAAAGAGAAATTAAAAGTGATTGCTCTTGTAAAAAGCTTTTTTTTTCACTGAGACGACATAAAACCTCACCGCGACTGGAAGTATAGACCGTATTTTGTAGATAATTTGCCTCTGTTCTGCCTCTTTGTCAAACAGGTGGAGCTTTGGACCATTCTTTAGTGAACAAAAACGACACAAATCAGTGAAAGCGGTAAAATTCAAATCTTCAGATTGATGCTGCTGCTCCGACTGATTCGTCAACATTGCCTCAGACATTTTCCTTCATTCCAGGATCTCTTTTTTCGAATTAGTTTTACATTATTGAATTTTCACATCTTTAATTTTCATGAAAATTTTTAATCTCTTTGTTTTTAATGATTTTTATGGCATCCCTTCTAGAAACATTACTCACATATAGGTATGTATTAAAATTTTGTTCAACATATTTCAGTTTTTTCACGTTTTATTATTTTCCATTTTTGCAGTAATTGCAAAGTAATAGTTTTTGCGCTCATTGATACAGTGGTGTAGGTATATTCGCACAAGTAATACACCGATAAAACGTGCACTTTGTGTTGTTGCTCCCGGAGGGCAGGTAGCCGGGAAAATCGATACTGCATCCAACAAACAAATAAAGAGAGAAAAACGACACACAATTTTCAATAGAAAACTACTCTCAATTCCATTTTGTCAATCCATAGGAATTTTGCGTGTCTTTGCTTTCAAGGCAATGCATTTAATTGTTCGATATCATATTAAATGACATGGATTTGATGAAAAATAAAATGGAAAATTTAAAAGAAAAAAAACCCTTTCAAGCAAAAAGTCAGCTCTATGTGCAGTCGTGTAAAAGTTTCTCTGTAAATTCACAAGAAACTCTTGGTGTACAACTTTGAATTCAATGCTAATCACTTAATCAAATCACGTCCCTTTTACTGCGTCTACCTTATAATGTAATTCAATGTAATTTCTTCACTATTACACATATACTCAGGATTTTCCCACAGTTTTCACTCCTGCACAAATGACAGATTGTCCATCCTTCGGGTGCGCATGCCTTGAATTTTTCACCACAGACATTCTATGCCACTCTTAATGCACAGATACACTGCTCTTGTGGTTTGTTTGCTCGTACATTTCCATACATTTAGTCTCTCATCTAGTGGCATCCCATCGTTCTCGTTGGGATAGGTTTGTAAACTTTTGGTAAAATTAAATTAAATGTTTGAGTTATATTTTAAAGAAAAGTAAGAGGAATACAATAATATCGATAGAAATAAAAAAAACAATAGAAAATCAAATAAATGTCTAAAAAATACTTCAATCCAGTTGTGGAGCCCAAACATTACCCAAATAGTTGTTGACCTGATGAAAGGTATAAATAATTCCAAAACGTCATAATCGATTTTTCATCATTTCAATTTTTTAAATCAATTTTTGAGAGATTTGTGTCTTCTAAGCTTTTAAAATTTTAATGAATAAAAAAACTTAATTTTTATATTTCATTCAAATTCTTTATTTCAATCTTCCGATTTTCTTACATTCTTCATGGATATTTTTAACGTCACAGTCATCGATTTTAAGAACGATAAAATATTATAAACTGAATCTCTTCGGTCAAATATAAACATTACTTTCTCTATACAACCTCAATCATCTCCACTGTACATAAGAATCCCTATTATTCTTAGCATTTATAAGACCTCTTGTTACCATAATTAAGACTGTGCTAGTGTTCATTTTATTTTTAGTATTTTATTTTTGGTAAAAATTATTAAGTTCCCGCATTCTCCTACGTAACTTATTAAAGATTAAATTTTTTTGTATGAAAAAAGGTAAACATTTTTTTTTAAATCCTTCCATCACCTCTACGCACTGGGTTTTCCATCCTTCCAGTATTTCTCAGTGCAGTGTGCCAACATCTAAAATGCAAAGAAAAGAAGTTGGAAAAAAATTAGATAAATTAATTTGTGTTGAGTGGACGACTAGATAAAAAAAAATATTTAAATTACATTGCATTTTTTAGCATTCTCCTCATTTGCACACCAATGAGATGGACCCCAGGTGCATTCATTAGCCCCAACAAGTCGTTGCTTGGGGGTAACTTCTTCTGCAAACTCAATCTCTCGCGGTGAAATATCACCTTCGTAGAGTTGGATGTATCCAGGACTTTCACCCGGGAAGCACATACCAATTTGTTCGCAAACCTTTATTGGTTCACTCTTTGCCACGATTAAATTAATCATGCTCTGCCCATATATCTCCACCATTTCCCTGCACTATAATAAAATGTAATAAAAAATATTTAGATAACAATTTGATAATTATATGATTATTTTTTTTATCTCCTAACTTACCTTCTCGTAGTACTTGGATGGCAGAAGACTGCACACTTTGTATGCCATTTTTTCAACATTCCTTTCAAATTTAGGATCACTCACGAGCTTTTCCACTTCAATAACCACGCTCTGGCAAATGGCACACTCAATGACTTCCTTCTTGCTCTCAACATACTGTGGTGGCAATTCAATTTTAGCCGGAGCACATAGTCCAATTCTCTTGCAAACTTCGCTTGGTGGAGCAGTTGCCAAAATTGAGAGAATAATTTCGGCATATCGTTCAACGAATTGGTTGCACTGTTGAGAAACTTTCTTCGGCAATCTCTCACAAACAGTTTCAACTGCTTTCTTCACCTCATCCTCTGTTTTCTTATTAATCAAATCCTTCTCCAATTGCGTTATAATGAATTGGCATAGGGTGCACTGATTGGAGTCTCCAGGGTATGGGCTAGCAATGTCCTTCTGAGAATTTGCGGGTTTTGCAAAGACTGTGATGGAAATGGCTTCATCGATTTCCACTGCAAAGAAATAAAAGAAAAATTTAGAATCTAAAAATTCTTAAAGCAATTCAAGTGTTGCAACATACAATCTGGTTCGCTATTGGTCAATTCATCAGGATGAATAAGGCAGTAGCCTAAAATGCGACAGATCTCTTTTGGTGCCAAATCCTTCATAATTAGATCCGCAATTTGATCACCGTGCTTCTCAACGTAAGCCAAGCATTTTTCACGCAATTTCTTCACTTTATCGCAAGCATGCTCCAAAGCGTGTTTAATTTGTTCCTTGGATTTCTTGTTGACGACTTTTTTCTCCACTTCATTAATTACACGCTCACACAGGAGGCACTCAGGTGTTGTTTCATAGCGTTTTGGTTGGAAATCATCAGTCACTAATTGCCCATTTACGGTGTCATCGGGTATTTCATTTGTGAAAATGTCATTGTCTTCATTATGAACAGTTGGTGGAACCGGTGTATCCTTGCATAGACGAAGATTTACACAAATTTGTTCCGCTGTGAAATCATTAATGAGCATATCAACGAGTTCAGATGAATATGTATCGACAAAATCTTTGCATTCCGGTGTAAGTTTCTGCGGTAGATGACTGCAAAGTGACTCGAGATTCTTCATGATGTTCGCCTTAGACTTATCACTCTGGATTGCTTCCTGAAGATCCTTCACAGCCAACAGGCACAGTGGGCACATTGGTTTATCGGCACCAGTATTTGAAATATCCACAGTTATTTCCAAATTGTCCGGTGCAAAGATCTCAACATCTTCCTCCTTGCGACTTGGACAGAATCTAATGCGTGGGCACACCTAAAAAAATTAATTAGCATTTTGTAGGTCATGTAACAATATTAATTAAATTAAAATTTAATTACTCACCATACTTGGATCAATATCTTGCACCAAAAGTGCAACAATGGCATCACCATAGACGTCGACAAAGTTGTGGCATTCCGCTTCAAAGGTGTGTGGAATTCTTCCGCAAACCTTATTCACTTCTGTTTTGATTTTCTCCTGAAATATTAATAAATTAATTTTTGGTTTCTTAATGACCCAATGCTAATATTTTTTGTGGAAAAAATTTATTCGAATTTCTCGGAATTTGTCCCTAAAAGTTATCGAATTTTCCCAAGACAAAAGAATGTTGCAATTAATTAATCATAAAAAAAATATTGCAATCTGATAGTTTTTTTAAGTTTCAAGGTGAAAATTAAATTGTTCAAAGAATGCGATCAGGATTTTCCAGACTTGTAGAAGATGTTAGTTCTATGTATTAAAAAAGTGCTAATGGATAAAAAATTTATGACAATGTAAATAACATTAACGTGCTGAGTTGAGAATTTATTTTAAAAAACACCCGGTTTTTGTAGATAAATAAAAAATGTTATACAAATCATACCTCATTGTCGGGTGAAGAAATTGTATCCTGGAGGAAGTGCATGACGTATTCACAGAGCAGACACCATTTTCCATTATCAATCAAGTACAGAGAATTTGGTGGACCCATGAGACGATCAATGGGTAGTTGCATATTGAGAATCTCCTCATTGGAGAGCTTGGGTTCTCCTTCTCCGAGAAGCTTCTTCGGTGGTGCAGGTCCAATTTTCTTGAGTGTCACATGAATTTCTTGAGCCTGAAGAGCTGGGAGAAGTGGCATAATTTGGGAATGTTCATTTACATTGGCAACACCTTTCGGGCAAATACCAATAAGGAAGCATGCACCCTTCTCATCGAGTTCATTTACAAGTGAATTGTAAATTTGATCGTAATATTGATCGACAATACTCAGGCACTCAGTGCTGAAGCCACCCATTTGTTTGCAGAAACCCTCGAGGACCATCTTGAATTCCGCCTCAGTGGTGTTGGCAATCAAAACGTCCCGAAGATGACGAACCAACTGCTCGCACAATTCGCATGGAATGTCATCTTTCACCGAAACTACGCCAACATTGGCCATTGGCCTAATTTCAACCATTTCCGAGTGCTTATGGTAGTTTTTAGCGCAGACGCCACTAATGTGACAAATGCTCTTCTCATTGAAATTCTCGGACATGTGGTCGTAGATTTCATTGAAGTAGGTAAGAACAACGCTTGCACACGAGTCCGAGAATGATCCCATTTTTCCACAGTAGAGAAGCATATTTTCCAGAACAGTATCGCGATCAGCATTGGAAAATCTACGAGCAATTTCACTGGCAATCTTATTGCAACGATCGCACGTGAAGTCATCGACATTTTCCGTTTCAACGTGAGGCACAAGTTCATCCACCTCTTCCGACGAATGTTGCTTCATCTCAAGTAGTTTGTCAATATTGGCATTGTTGCACAATCCAGCCACAGAGCATACCATCTGAGGATTCATTTGGGATGCAAGAGCTTCCACGAGTTCAGGCACAAAATCATCCGCCATCTTAATGCACTCCTTGCGCACCAATTTGATCGGAATCAACTTGCAGGAGCCCTCAAAGACATCCCTGAGATCCGACTGTGTCTCATTACTTTCCAATTGATCACGTGCCTGCTGTACCATATCCAAGCAAATCTTGCAAATTGAATCCCTGTCTTCAGGCACACTCTGCTTCTCCCACACCGTCTGAATGCAATGCGTTACGGCGTTGCATTTTTTTGCAGTTCTGAAAATTAATATGTGTGTTTATGCTTTTATTTTGAATGTTAATCAAAAGTAAAATTAATGGCCATGAAAACTGTATTTTATACGGTTATTGTGACTCTCTTGCATCAATGGGTTGAAATCATAAATTTATTATTGACTAACATTAATAAAATTTAAGACAAAATTCTCTGAGCTTCAGGTAAAAAATCAAATAAAATCCTTGATCACTTAAAATCCTTGAAGCAATCGAAGGTTTTCTTCGATAAACTATACTAAATGTATCTTTAGTTTTTTATAAAACTCCTGAAAATCCAAATGTTGATTTATTCAAGCAAGACATGTTGCAATATTTTAAGGAAAAAGATCAATAAATTTATTTATTTAGCAAAAAAAATTAATTTATTCTAAATTCTTATTTAATAAGATGTTAATGAAAAAACAAGAAATAAGACGAGAAAAAGAGTCTTAATATTTCCTACATTCTTTCTTTTTCTCGTCCCATATTTTCTTGAATATTTTTATAAATATGTATTTATCGTCTGTCTTAACACAGTTAATCTTGGGTTATCAGTGAAGGATTCTGTGGGGTTACAAAAAAGTCTTTCGTGTTTTTTTTTTCAGAGATATTTTCTTTACAATAGTAGATTTATTGTAAAAGATCATGGTGGCTCATTCATAAGAGGAAGATGAGGAAGACAAAAAACGCGTCTTTGGTCAACAAATGACCCTGTACGTACGAATATTGTAATGGAATGAAATATGTACATATATACACACCATTGCATAATGGCCTAACACTTATTGATTTCTTTTGCTTCAGCAGCTCAATGAGAAGTTATTTTGGAATTAGAGAAAGGAATATTATATGGTATGAAGACCTACAAATATGGAAAATAATAATTTTCCAACAGTCGATGCATTTCACAGAACGGTTTTTGTACCTACATGCAAGATTAAATAGAGAAAGGGAATTTCTAATGACCAGTTAATGAATAATTTGGATAAATTTTGTCATTAACATCATATAGGGGAATATTGAATAAAATAATAAATGTCAACTTTTCTTGCATTCCATGATCATCATCATTGTTGTTTCCTCCTCTCTAACTTAAATGCCCGCTTCATTCGGTAAATTCGTCAAGGAAAGATAAATTGTGAGAGATTTTGTGGTAAAGAAGGGGGCAGTGAATGAGTCATTGTAAGAATCAATGCAATGCAAAGTCAGCAAATGAGAATTCTAGTGAAAAAAATTTCCCTCAAGGAGATGCCTTATTAAAAGCAATTTGAGATAAATAAATAATTTTTATCACAATTTGGTATATAAAGTTTGGAAATTTTGAAACAAAGGGAGGGCTGTTCTTGAAAATTCTCCGAACAAAAATATAAGCAATATTCCTGACCCAAGTTGATAGCGAATGTCGAATGAATCACACGACTCAACAAAATGATCGTCTTATCGCAAACTGAATGATTGCGAATTTACACAGAGAAAAGAAAGTCGCTTACACGATATTTGCACACCAAAATTGGGGTCCTGTAGCACATCTACGGTCCAAAACTGTTTCCTTTTCCTGTCCAATGGGTGATGCTGCAACAGCACCTACAGAAAAGATAAAGCAACAAAGTTGTAAAATGCTTAAGTTTAGGAAAAAATAGAAATGTCAAAACACAAAGAGAAAGGAGTTTCCATTGAAAGGGAAAATGTAAGACGCAAAATAATTTCTTACCAAAAACTAAGAAGCCACAGAGGACTGCACGAAGCAATGCCATGATACTTTTTTCAACTGCAATCCACACCAAATGTATTCACTCTTGTCTTTACGTGAAATAAAGGAGGAAAACGGAGAATAATAAAGAAAAGCAACCTCTCTGTACAGTTTCTCTTCCTAATAAAATAAATTGCAGAGATAAATCCCAGTCATGATTAATGCTGCGTGTCTCAAATGGGTAAGCATTATTGTTGCGTTGTTTCTTGATTCATTATAGTTTGAAATTATTTATATTTTTAAATTTTATTTTTAATAGAGATGGTCTAATAAATTATGAAAATTCGAGGAGTGTTTTTTTTAGTTAGTTTTAAAGTTTAAAATTAAAATTTTTCTTTTGTCGTCGTTAAATAAAAAAAATATCTTTGGAAAAAAATGTATTCTAAAAATAATTATTAACTATTTTTAGAGTTGTTATAATTATTTTACCATCTTTTTAAAAAAAATCTTTTTTATTTCATAAACTATTCTGATAATTTATTATTTTAGCTCAATAATCATTAATTAATATTTTATTGTTCATTACATTATGTTTTCCAATATATGCTTATACAAAGTTTGAGGCCGATCAATTTTTCAACAAATACAATACTTGGGTATTATTACCTATTAGGAAATACCAAGTATGACTCACAGAACAAGGGGTACATTGCAGTTGATTCCACATTCAGAATCAGACTCTGATTCGAGTCACCCTTTACATGCCGGAAAAATGAGGAAAATCCATATAAAAAATAAATAGATTTTGCTCCAAAAGAAGGAGACGAAAGCTATACCTTACAGGGATGTAATAATATTCTATTTTAAAAAAAGTACCTATTAAAATTTGTAAAATTCGTTAATTTAAAAAGAAAACATTTGAAACGTTTATAAACCTTTTAAATGTTTTTCATATGGCTATTCGAAATAGTGTAGAATAGGGTAAGTAAACCTAATATGGGATATCTACTTTCTGTAAAATTATTTTTCTATTTATGGGATTCTAGATAAAAGAGAAATTCTAACTCTTCTAACTAAGATTCCCACCTCGAATTATCATGAAAAATCCGCAAAGAGATAAATTAATTATTGTATTATATATATTTTTCGATGTGAGGCAGTTCAGTAATTTTTTTGACCCCGGCGTCAATTATTATATTAATTTATTAATTTTTCTCAAATTAATAAATTTTATTACTTCTATAATAACGATAAATCTTACCATTTAGCAAAAAAGGTATATCATATTGGACAGGATTAGTCAATTTTGCTTTAACAATAGTTTAAAATAATAACTGAATATTCAGCCAATAAAATCGGAATGCATATTAGATAATTTTTAAAGATTTATTTATATATTTATTTACAATTTATTAGTATTAAATACATATTACAATATTTCACTTGATATAAAAATAGTTTTTCGCCATTTTGAGTATTTAAAAATAATAAATACACGCTCCACATACAATATGTATAGTGTTGTTACGGTTAAACTAAAATAATATGATGTTGTCCAAAATTTGCTTTATATCGTAAATTTTGGTAAGGAAATTATTTTCGGGGTGTAATTCGTACACGAAGTCCATCTTTGGGTCGCAAAATTAATTCTCCCATCAGTGTCAAATCTTCTCTTCGGTCAACTGCTTCAATTTTATATTTCCTCAGAACAGCAGAGATCACTGATTTTTCCTCGAGAATTGCAAATTTCTGCCCAATGCAATTTCTTGGGCCAGCACTGAAAGGAATGTACGCATAAGGATGACGACCCTGGCAGTTTTCTGGTAAGAACCGATCAGGATTGAATTGTTCTGGTTTGTAGTAGATCTGGGGATTTCTGTGAAGCATGTAAGTAACAATCATAGCGGTGGTTCCTGCAGGTATGGTATATTCATCAATTTGTACATCTTCCTTAATCTGGCGCGCAATAAGGGGGACACTGGGGTAGAGTCGAAGTGCTTCCTTTATGCAGCACTCCAAATATTTCATATCAAGAAGCTCCTTCATTGTTGGTGCACGCTCACGATCACCATCCATTACTAAATCAATCTCCTCTATAACGCGCTCTTGAATTTCCGGGTCAGATCCAATGAGGAAGAGAGTCCAACTGATTGCAGCTAAAATGTGGTCAATGATAAATATTAAACATTTTTTTATAATTCAGTAAGTTTTATGAATGTTAACATTGATCGCAACAACGGCATGAATTATTAAATAATTACCTGACGTGGTATCATGTCCTTCAAACTGCAAAGAAAAGAGAAGAGAAAAAAACATATTTCTGTATTTGAGAATCAAATTAATAGAAAGAAATTCAGTAATTCTTTACCATGAATGTATCGACCTCCTCTCGGATATCATCATTTGAAAGAACCTTCCCATCTTGTGAGGCCTCAATCAAGAGGTCGAGAAAGGCGAGTCTCTTCTTCTTTCCCACAACATCCTCATCGGCCTCCACTTTCATGCTCGTGGATGTAATGAATTGCATCCTCTCCTCTTCAGAATCCGATGTATCCCTCTCCACGATACAAGATCCATCCCCAATGTTGTTATTGTTAGCAAGTTGCTGCATTTTCTTCATTTGCTCCTTCTTGATCATTTCTTTGCGTTCCCTGATAACGCGATACGAGAAGTCATGAAGAACCTTTAGGCAGCGCTGATGGTCCGCAAAATGCTTGGTTCGCCTGAATATTATATCAGGCTGAAGCCATATTTTTGCCTGACGATTCAAAACAATCGCCCCAATTCTAATAGAAGAAAAAATGATTGACATATCACTACATATCATGCATTGTTGAGAAAATGAGTGGAGGGAATGAAAAGTCTTCATGGACGCAAAAATGAAATGTGTACGTATATATCTGACAAGGTTTCCCGCCCTTTTTTCATCTCACTGCTGTATTACATTTTTGTTTCTATCGACAAAAATAATGTTATATGGATGGGTGGGTTAATTTTCCACAGCAACGAATTTGTGATATGACATCAACTTTCCTTATGTGCGAGAAAAACACCCATTACTTTTCCGTGAGGGATAAAGTGCAAGAGGTTTGATTGAGTGATTGTGAACTCAGGGTGGCTAATGTTCCGGTAAATTGTCTTCTAAATCGACAAAAGGTCACTAAGTGGTAGTATATGACCCACTCACAAAAGAAACTTTTAATGAGAAAAGATTATCCAAAGTTTTTTTTCTCTAAACATTTAATTCAACATTACTCAATTACTTACAAGACCAAAAGAAGATGACCATTTTAGGGGGAAGTGGTAGCTAAAGTTAATTTATAAAAAAATTGACTGTCGTTTCTCACAATCATGTCACAATTTTTAAATTTACTTGACATTCGTGAAAGAAAATAATTATACTTTCTGTCGTCTTGTGCATCAATACAAGGGTTTTTTTTGCATGGGCCACACATATCAGAAAATATTATGTACAAATAGTTAGTACGCTATTTCAATGCGGTTATATATAATATACATAGTGTCGTCATACTCAGACTTCCATTGAATAGAAAAACGTGTGTAACACGTTTAAATAAAAAAAAAGGTCAAAGCACCATCATCATTGATGGACTACTAACTACTGTAAATGTCTCATGGATGCCATCGTGTAAGAAATGCACGTGCGCCATGTGATGATTGCTTATAGAATCAAAAACAAGTTACTTTTACACTAGATTCCGTTAAAAGAAAACTCATTCACTCACTCATAAACCGCCTTAACGTATTCTGAATCACTGTTGCTCTGGGCATTGACTTGTCTACCCATCGCCGTCTCTAGAATAAGAAAATTACAAATTAATTAGCCAACATCGAAGTTTATCTATTGTGCTGTATCTTAGCATATCACAATTCCACAACCTCTCACATAAGGTCATTTCACTATTTTAAACATATTACCTCTATTTTGGTATGACCTAACGAGTTTTTTCAACTTCTTAAAAAAAATTATGTTTGAAAAAATTAATATTTTTATAATAAATTTCATACAACAACACCTCAATGTTTTTGTTCATCAATCGTTTTTATATACCAATAAGATGCCACTTATACTACACTGACGTGAAAAAATAAGCATCGAAATATTTTTCAATACAAATTATGTGCATAAAGTTATTGACCTTCCTTGGATGTTTAGAAATTTCAATTAAGTGCGCTAATCAAATTTACATTTTTAAGTATTACTTTATATATTTTATAAATTAAACAAATTAAGTTTTCTGATAGAGTGAATGCACAAGAAAAAAAAATACTCACCACAAACAATATCAAGAGTACAGAGAGTCACGTAAGGGAAGATATTAAAAGACTCTTTCTCAACTTCGACAGCCAATTTCGATGCTAAAATGGAGCTTTGCTCCGAGAACACATCGATAAAATCTTCAAGGATTTTGAAGTGAAAAGCTGGTGTCAAAATCTGCATAGAAAGGACATTATTTTTTTTTTAACTTTTATTTTATTAAAAAATGAAAAGGTAAAAATTAAATTTTCCTTCTTTATGAAACTTTACCTTTCTACGGGAATGCCATTTTATTCCGGAACTTGTGAGTAATCCAGTTCCAAGCCAGGGATGTAGATAGTTGTAATCTGAACTTTTGTCAATATGTTTGGGGCTTCCTAATATGGGCTAATGGAAATATTTCATTTAACACCGTCAAATATATTTTCTCCATAATGATTTTTATTCAGAGACTTACCTCAACAACTGATGGTTTGGATATGAAAACGTATGGTTGCGTCCCAATCCAAGCCCTACAAAATCCTTGTCTTCGCCCCCATAGTGTTCTCATGCCAAGTATTCTCGTGAATAATTCTGTAAAGTTCAATATTTTCAGAATTTTAAACAAACTGATTGTTGTGACTGCTTGAAAATTTAATAAAAATCACAAGAATAATTATTTTTTATCGTCAATGGTGAGAAGGAAAAAGAAAAAAGCTTTTTAAAGAACCTTTGTCAATATGTTTTAGATGATGGCAAAATGCGAAACCGACCGGCAGATAAAAAGATCGAATTCCACACCACGACGTTTCAGAAAATTATAAACCAAGCATTTAGACATATCTTAACTATTTAAATTTTAAATAATTTAAGCGACTTTTGCCATAAAAGCGAAATACCTAGTAATTATGTTAAAAATTACCTAATTCTACAAAATAAATAAATGAATAAGTCATTCAGCCCGGGAATTTTTTTCAAAGTTGTGCGCAAAACAACACGAACGTAATTTATAATTCACGGATCTAACCGAGAAAACCTGCTGAATATATCATAAGAAGTTAAAAATTATTGTCAAAGAGAAGTTTCTTTGTCTTTTATCGCATATGTGCTAATTTAATTATTCATATATTTTTTTAATTAGAAAGAATTTAGTTAGGAAATTTCAGAGAGTGAGAGAGATTAAAATAAGTATGATAAGTGAGCTGCGAGGTGAAGGCTATTGGTTGACTAATTCTTTCCGTTTAATATATTTTTGACGACATGTACTATAAAGAAAAATGCTAATTATTGTAAAATGAATTAAAGTCATTTTTTCTACATTTATCCAAAATAATAAATATTAATTTGAAAATTTTGAAGGTTCCCTCTAACACCGAGTCACGATCAAATCGACTCTAAAATTCAATGCCGATGATGGAGTCATAATGAATAATGCATCGACCCAAAGCACCACCATCAGATGCAGACAATTTCAATGCTATTTTGCCGTGAAAGCATTATCATTCACGTGGTTCCCATGAAATGTATCAAATATTTAAGTAGAATATACTATTAAAATATGCAGATAATAAAACATGTCTAAAAAAAGTATAATGCATAGCACATTAGAAAAAATATATATAAATGCATAGATATATACATTATATATACATATAAAAATGCAAAGATAAATATTAAATATAGCATGGATGGAACAGTATAAAGCGAAAGAACGGTAAGTAAAACTTACGGGCTGTGATTCTTTCTTTGTCAGTGAAATGTGTAGATGGCTGAAAATTGAGGATGGGCAAATTTTGAGGAGAGACTTACTCGCGAGCCGAATCACAGCCAACGCGCAGAAATTTTGAAGAAATCCTTAATCGTGGCGGGCGTTGGCTGTGATTCGGCTCACGAGTAAGTCTCTCCTCAAAATTTGCCCATCCTCAATTTTCAGCCATCTACACATTTCACTGACAAAGAAAGAATCACAGCCCGTAAGTTTTACTTACCGTTCTTTCGCTTTATACTGTTCCATCCATGCTATATTTAATATTTATCTTTGCATTTTTATATGTATATATAATGTATATATCTATGCATTTATATATATTTTACTTTACTTTTATTTATGTATATATAAAACGCCCCGCTTCGCGGGGCGTTGGTCTTATGCAACTTAAGATATGACATGTTAACTTTAAAACGCGATATCTCCGGAACGGCTACATAGATTTTCTTCATTTTTGGCATGGTGATAGATATTATAGTCAGCTATAACATATCAAAATTTGAAGCAATTCTATAAAGCGGTGCTCGAGATATTCATCGAAAACTCATCGAAAATTTTGTTTCCGATTTTAGCACCACTTGCGGTCATTTTTTGAACTTGCAATGTTCCTAGCAGTTGTAGAGCTCATAAATATCTTTCATTTGAGCCCGAGTTGATCAAAATCGGTCAAGCCATTCTCGAGTTATGGCCGATTTTCGATGAAAAATTGTGGCGGCCATATTGACTAAACGGCTTGACCGATTTTCAAAAATGAGGTATCGTTGGAAAGCTCTTGATGGCCCCTACAACATATCAAAATTTCAGATTTTTAGCTATTACAGGGGCTGAGATACAGCGAAAACAAAATTTTAAGGTTACTCAAAATGGCGGACGGGGGGGTGGGGGGTAAAATTTGACTTCATAATTGGATGTCTTCCACCCGATATATGAACTTTGCCGTTGACCGCAAGTCTCTATCTATTACCGTTCTCTCACAATTTAGCGTTATACTCCGGCCGGACGGACGGACGGCCGGCCGGAAAAATTTTTGGCGCCACCATTTTTTGAAATGTAGGGACCCTAATTCGTGCTCATCCCAAGTTTGAGCCCGATCTGACGACTTTGCATTCTTGAGTGTACACAGAAGCTGTGCTTCTTTGAAGAAAGAATCACAGCTAAAAATATACATATAAAAATGCAAAGATAAATATATATAAACTGCAAAGATAAAAATTAAATATAGCATGGATGGAACAGTATAAAGCGAAAGAACGGTAAGTAAAACTTACGGGCTGTGATTCTTTCTTTGTCAGTGAAATGTGAAATTGAGTGAAAATTGAGAATGGGCAAATTTTGAGGAGAGACTTACTCGCGAGCCGAATCACAGCCAACGCGTAGAAATTTTGAAGAAAGCCTTAATCGTGGCGGGCGTTGGCTGTGATTCGGCTCACGAGTAAGTCTCTCCTCAAAATTTGCCCATTCTCAATTTTCACTCAATTTCACATTTCACTGACAAAGAAAGAATCACAGCCCGTAAGTTTTACTTACCGTTCTTTCGCTTTATACTGTTCCATCCATGCTATATTTAATTTTTATCTTTGCAGTTTATATATATTTATCTTTGCATTTTTATATGTATATATATAATGTATATATCTATGCATTTATATATATATATTATTTTATTTTATATGTGTATATAAAACGCCCCGCTTCGCGGGGCGTTGGACTTATGCAACTCAAGATATGACATGTAAACTTTAAAACGCGATATCTCCGGAACGGCTACATAGATTTTCTTCATTTTTGGCATGGTGATAGATACTATAGTCAACTATAACATATCAAAATATGAAGCAATTCTATAAAGCGGTGCTCGAGATATTCATCGAAAACACATCGAAAATTTTGTTTTCGATTTTAGCGCCACTTGCGGACATTTTTTGAACTTGCGATGTTCCGAGCAGTTGTAGGGCTCGTTAATATCTTTCATTTGAGCCCGAGTTGATCAAAATCGGTCAAGCCGTTCTCAAGTTATGGCCGATTTTCGATGAAAAATTGTGGCGGTCATATTGGCTAAACGGCTTGGCCGATTTTCGAAAATGAGGTATCGTTGGAAAGGTCTTGATGGCCCCTACAACATATCAAAATTTCAGATCTCTAGCTATAATAGGGCCTGAGATATAGCGAAAACAAAATTTAGGGGTTATCCAAAATGGCGGACCGGGGGGTGGGGGGTCGGATTTGACCTCATAATCGGATGTCTTCCACCCGATATTTAAACTTTGCCGTTGACCGCAAGTCTCTATCTATTACCGTTCTCTTGTAATTTAGCAAAAGGTTCCGGACGGCCGGACGGCCGGACGGCCGGACGGCCGGACGGACGGCCGGACGGAAAGATTTTTGGCGCATACGTTTTTTGGAATGTAGGGACCTTAATTCGTGCTCATCCCGAGTTTGAGCCCGATCTGACGACTTTGCATTTTTGAGTGTACACAGAAGCTGTGCTTCTTTTAAGAAAGAATCACAGCTAATATAGGTGCCTATTAGTAGAAATATGAGAATATGATATATGTTACACTACACATTTATTTAGATTAGATAAAAGACGTGCCCATTTTTTCCGTGCTTGATAAGTTTGTCGGGAGATGTTATGTGAGAAGAAAACAATAAATAAAATCCTATCAGACATCTCTGTACAAAAACGTGACTCAATCAAATTGATATCAATATATAGAACTCCCATTTACAAACTGGAGTGGATTATTTCTGGCGAAAAAGTGTTTATTGGTACATCGTATAACTGTCAAAACCGCAATATAAACATTTTGGATAATTAATCGAATTTGCTACATCAAAGGACCATCCGCCCAAATCGATGGACGGGAATAGATGGGCGGGATGGTGCCATTTGAAGGAAATTCTGTATGGTGGATGGGTAAAGTACAACAATAAAACGACAAAAAATACCAAAGCGATGATCTACAAATTACATTTTGGCCGTTTTCTCCAGTGATTAATCATGTCGCAGATACCATCGTAAGAACGATTTATTTATTACCTCCGTATCGATCAAGTTCCCTAATATTGCATATTTGACGGAAAATATAAAAAGAATCGTTTGATCGGTAGCTCATTGATGACGTAATGTCACTATATGAGCCACAGACATATTGGCAAATATTTAAAAGCCGGCTTCTCAACGCCAAATATGTATGTATATAGTTATAGGTACCGTAGCATCGTGATCACAGAAAGCGACTTAATGAACAGGATTCTCAGACATGCCTATTAAAACAGATATATTATAAATAACTTTTTTTTGTCCTAACAAGAAAAAAAAATTCCTTTCTAAGAGGATTCACTACAAATTATGCAAATTTATTTAAAACGACATTGAGATTTGAATGTTCTCAATTTATATACTACTATTTATTGATTTTTCAAAACTCTCGTGTGTTGTTTATGTCTGGAAAAATTTGAACTTGATTTTTCAATAAAATGAGAATTTTGGAAAATAGTCACCACACACATGGAAGTGATATGTGGACTTGTTTAAATATTGTATCATATAGCATAATTTGGATATAATCATTCATTATGCATTCATTTTATATCACACAATCTCTTGAAAACAACACGCAGTTGCTATGCTTTGTTGCAGAATGAAATATTGCTACCTCTAAAATATTTAGAAGTATAGTAGAAGTGGTTTGCAGTCAAATGGAGAAGTTTTTTTTTCATACTAATATTCGACCTATTGCATTCATTTTGTCAAAGTCGTTTAGAGGGTAAAAACAATCTATTATGCTAATAAATTAAATTAAAACAAAAAAGATTTTTATGTAATCTTAAGCTGTCTCAGAACCTATTAATTCATAGAATTCATGGAAATTCCGAAACAGTGCTAAATGGTTGGGTTTATTTTCTTATTCTAGGAAGTTTGTTTTTTTTAATGGAGTTTCTCTTATAAAAATATATATTTATACTATTTATAGTCCGTGTAGTTTTAGAATTAGACCGGTAGACATGGTCTAGTGGTAATGCAAAATCACTAGAGCATGATTACCAAAAAGTAAATAGAACTTTAATTAATAATATGCAAACAATTTCTGGTTCTTGCATCAAAAACTACGGACCTTTATATAATTTAATCAAATTTTGTCTATTAGTTGTTCATGAAAAACTAATTTATAATTTAAATCATATTATATTTTTCAAGTTCATCAAAAATTTATTTTGCAACATGTGTCAGTTTATTCACTTTGAAGACCAATGGTTTTTGTGTTTTGTGGAGGAATTTCCGATAGTAGGGAAATAATAAAAATGTGTTCATACAGCAGAAAATGATTCCCCTGAGGGGAAATAAGTACATTGTTTACTTAGGTCATCCACTTTACCACAATTTCAACCTATTTTATAACATCTACCAAGGTTTTCTTTTCACCAAAAAATCAGGTCAGGAAAGCAATCAGTCTGCATTGCAGTTTTCTTTAAGATACAAATTAAGAAACTATCCACAATTATGTATATTTAAATATATAAACATATAATGCATACATTAATACTTTAGTGTAATTTGTAGGAGATTATTGTTGCAATTCAAATTATACTTTTTTTTATGAAATGATGCAATCATCAAAAGCAAAGTGCAGGGCAAAAAAATATGCCATCACATACTAACTAATAAAGCAATGAATTGTGAAGTAAATAATATTGGAAATTGCTATATGTGCGATGTATCGGAAAAAAAAATATTTAATATATTTGTTAGAGGTTCAAGCACAATAGAAAATGAAAGTGTACCAATCTTACAAAGTGGGCCACTCATTCACTGGAAGATTCAAAAGCAACTTTTGTACAATTGTATGAGACTTTTTTTTTATTTGTTCAAAAGAAGATTCACGAAAAGAAGAAAAAGATACCAATCTCACTAATACGGATGCTTATTATAATAATAAAAAAGAATTACCATCATGATCAACGTTAATTTCGATGGTGTTACCCAAAATTGGTATACCGGGTGGGCCAGGAATTTTATCAATTAATTTCACAAGTCGCGCTCTTCGTTTATTGTACATAATGATAAGTGTGATCAAAAGAACGTAAATGAGGAGCGTAATTGGAGATAAATACATTAAGTACTGATACATTCTGCTCAGTATGACACTTTTTCCCAATATTAAATTCATCTTGATTTTTTAATTGGAGCTATTGGGATTGCATACACTGTATTATTATTTATAAACCACTTATGATAAATCCATATGCAGTATTAATATTGTGACTTGTTCAATTTCACCGTCACTGCATTTGATGAAAATTTTAATATTAAAAACACTTAATTGGTCCAATGTTCACCCACATTCACTGATAAGCCAGATATATGACTCTTCAATATTTTGCCGCTAAATTAAATTAAATTTTTTTGTCCAGATGCAGAAACTCGCACAGAAAAACTTATCAGTGTCGATTAAAGTCTGAAAATAATTGATTTCACATGAATAGACTTTTTCAATTGCGAAAACTTTGCGATAATGTCTCTGGACTTTGCACTTAAACTTTGATAAAAAACATTATTACATAGGTAGCAAAAAATTTTATTTTGTTCATGATACCAAATGATGAAGGCACCATATCAATTTCACTTTAAACCCCTTGAAAGAAGTCCGATCAATCTGCGGACTAAGATCACAACTTAAGATCACTAAGAAAGATGAAATGAAGAAGAGCCCGGTGTGTTAACTTCTCTGGTGAGCGATCAAACGCAGAGTGAAGACAGACAATGCTATACTGAACAAATTGACCACTCAATGGATTGTATGGGAGGTTGATGGTGGAAGCTCTACGGTCATGGTAGCACAAAATGCTACTCCACACGGGTTTTGTGTTTGGGGACTATGAATGCACTGTGCCGTTTTTCTCCTACTCTTTTTCAAAAATTCAAATCACCATATTCACGCATAAATTGTGTGGACGCGTTTTTCCTTCTCCCCCATTATCTTACTTTTGACACTAAAACACGTACACATGGGCACTGATGTTGAACCACTTCACCCATTGACTTTGGGTTTCCACAGAATTAAGCATTATGCATATCAGTTTTATATTTGGACTATTGCAATATACCTGAGTATTGCTCCATAGACACTGACTTTGATTTTAAGAATCATGGTCACATGTGACAAGTAAATTTTCGCAAATATTAAAAATATTCCCATTGCAATCTTTGATGGTTTTAATTGTTGGATAAAAAAGTGGATTTAGCAATTAATTTATTAATGATTATATATTTACACATTAATTAAAATTATATTCACTTTGTATAAAAACCACCTAATTTGTGTGCATTAAATACCAAGGTCAGGAGGAATGTTTTAAAAATAAATTCAATCTCATATTCTAAAAAGATACGCATATACGAAAGTAATACAAATTGGGTAATGTTGGACAAAAAAGTAGGTGTGTTTAATATGATAAATTAGCTATAAAAATTCTAGGCGGACGAATTGAGCAAACAACAAAAGAATGCACGATTAAATGCGGGATATCATAAGAATTTCTTTAAAAGAACTTATCGTTTGAACGCAACACGCAAAGTTTCACTTTTCCCCATTTGGAAATTCCATTTGAGACAAAGAATTAACGCCGTGGATAATAAATAATGTCATTTGAGAGAGACGACGTCAAGCGAGGAACAAGCATCTTGACCACAGGGCTTTGTCATGGCTTTGTTTTTCTATTCTTCTTTTTTTCTTTATTTAAACTTTGAATTTATGCAAAAGAGAGTTCCTCAATTTCAACATGTGAAATTCCGGTTTACAAATTTGGCCTTTAATAGTGGGTGAAATATTTGGCAGATAAATTTCTATATGGGCAATTAATTACAGAGATATGGTCTCTGTCAAGGTTGAGATTTTGAAGACGTTGTGTGCATCAAACGAAGATTCCTAAGTCACATCTTGGACTTCAGCACGCTCTATGCAAATTTATCAGACAACAAAATGTGTTAATGTCACCATATTCTGATTTTTATTTTTTATTTAATCGCGGAAATGGTTTTTATGCTCGCATTAGTAATTCACTTCTGTGTGGTTTACTTCTGTATAGAGATGACTTAATGCTCAAAATGCTATCCAAAGAAGATAATTTTCCAATATCTTGCATCATTTGTCAATTTCCATAGTTAGGTACAAATTAAATGTAAATGTAAAATTGGCGGTTTTTTATCGTAATGCTTTTGCCATAGGCAAGAGAAATTTTCAAGCATTTTGACTGCAGAATTGAAGAGTGTCGCAAGAAGTGTCGAGACTTGAGACTCGTTAACACCATACAATAGCTACCTACATGTATATTTGTATACATTCACCACATTTATTCATTCACAAATAAATATGTACATACATTACATTTATATGCTAAAGCTCTATATATACCTACCAATAATATTTTACCTTTGTTAAAATTCATATTGCAAACAACGTATATTGAGAGGCCCTTGATATTAAAAGTGTGTCTAGTGATGCTTAAGAAGACATAAAAAAGAGATAATGTAATGATTTTTATCCAAATTTAAGCATTAGAGTATATTAGTCATAATCTTAAGGTCAATTTTTGAGTGTTTTGAGCAAAAACATATTTTAAGCACCTGGTTTTTGGAAGTTTTTTTTATATGTACAATTCAAGTGAAGATTCCTTTTCGTTTCAGTTCAAACGCAGGAGCAAACAGCATTACAAGAATGTTTAGAAAAAAAAATGACGATCAATTAATTTATAAATTATTTTACAAAGAGACTTAAGTTTTTTTGGCATAATGTGAAATTCTTCCTAATTTTCCTACATATAAATTCATCTGAAAATTCTGCTGAAATTTTGTTCAACATTAAGTCACAAAAGAAACAAAGACATCATCACTTTTTGAATATTAGACACTTTACGCAAAACTTGTGTAATTTTTTTCTTTTATGACAGTGTCATTTTACTCGCGAATCACATACAAATTAACTTTTAAAATGCTTCAACGAGATTAATTTCTCTTTAAAATACCTACATAATGATATAATGTAAAGTAGGAGTGGTTCTGCAAAATTGTGAAAAATAAGAAATAAAAAAGTTTATAAGTTAGCTATCATTTCCCTGTTCTTCTTTTATTTATTTTCTATGCTATATATGAAAACAATCAGGTACAATACTGGATAGACCGACAGCATAAAACGAAAAATACGATTCATAAACAATTCATAGGTACATAAATATAAATTAACATCAGTCATGAATACGGAGTGGCTCATTTGAATGAAACGTCCATATAAAAAACTTGACCAAGACACTAAACTTGACTTCAAGACATCTTACGTATGTTATGAAACATACATATTTTAACTATATATACATACATTTACATAGGCAAAATCAACATTATTAATTTTATCATATCGTTTTTGTCATAATTATACCACATGTCTAATTCCTACTGAATATTTTTGAAAATCGGACTTTTTTTCCTTGATAACTCCAACGTTGTCCAGTCTAGGTATAAGACTCTCCGCTTTTATATCATTATAATCTTTATATTATCATTCATGAAAGTATTCTTCACATTGGACATAATGCTCTTATCTCTGTTATGTTATAATTTTCATATAGAAGATTCTGAACAATAATTGAATTCTTTATAATCCATTTAAAAAATATTTTGAAAATGATTAATTATCAATTAGTATTTTTTTTTATAAATTAATTAGCTTTAAAAAAAATGTTTACTAACTATTTACATATATTTGCTTATTATAGTTTTGTTTGTGAAAATTGGGAAAAAACCTACAAAAGTGTGTGTGCAAAAAAAAACACGATGTGGTGAAATTCTGAACTGTACAGAACATCATCACATCAATTTACGCGCTTCATCAGATAACTCCCCTCTACAAGTTTATCTCTTTGGAAATTTTCGATTTGATCTCGTTTTTCCTGCAAAACAAAGTTACAGCGAGGGTGCTGTAAAAGGGTCAAAACTAACACATTAACTTTTGATTGGATGTGACATCAAACGTAAGTTATTCCTTTTGATTCATATTACCATTCGATACTTCTTTGGTATCATATTTCGTTGTTTATTATGAGATGAAAATTGTTTTTTTTTCTTTCCTACATAATGTTACATAAATGATACAGTGACGTCAATCAGAAAATTCAGTTGAGGCATTGAATGCATAATAAGTATAAAATGTAAAGAATATCGTTTTTATTTAATTTTTCTATTATGTTTTCCCAAAAAAAACTAATTGAGATAGGCAGCATATAGAGAAAATAAAGAACATTGAAATAATAAAAAAATATATTTCACCAAATTAAGCACGTTCTGGTTGCACTTATGGATTAAATCGTGTGTAGAAAGTAGATTTGGAGATTTATACTTACTTGAGTGTGAGGAAAGAATGTCACGTGTCTTTATATAAATAAAATTGCGTTCACAAGATTGGTAGACCACTTTAAATTTTAGTAAAAGTTTATTTTAGTTCAGTCTTCAGTTTTGATTAGGGTCCATAATTCTCAATAAAAATCGAAAATAAATATTTTTTTCTCCAATTGTGATAAGTAAAATTTGTGAGCTGATTACAATCCATGGCTACTTACAAGCCATTGTCACGTTTGTCTAATGATGCTCCTCTGTTTTCGAAAATCGTAAAAATATTTTTTTTATTTAAAATTATCTTTAGTGTTTTCCATTTTTGTAATTTTAATGTAAAATTTTGGTTTTGGTGTAAATAAATATTAATCATGCGTATTGACATAAAAGATTTTCGATTTATAGTATTATGCGGTAAATAACTTCCGTACATAAATACCAAATGTATGGAATAACTGTGAAAGGCAATAGTGTATTTTCCGCATCGGGTGTTCCCAGTAGTCACGTGTCGTGGAAGGAAACATTTTGGTTATGGGGCGGGCGATGTCCTTTCTGAAATCAAAATTGAAGCAACATTTGACGCCTGATACGCACGTGACTCACATAGGAGTGATCAATTGTATAAACTGGGAACACGTGACTCGTGCAAATATTGTATTTTAAATTAAGTTTATGTACTAAAAATGCATAATTTTAAATGTGGTGTGGAAAATTGGCTATGAGAGAAAGAGATAGAGATTAACTGTGAGAGAATCTTGAATAATGTGGTAACTAGAAGGACATAACATAACTTATAATAACAATAGGATTGAATAAAAATGTTTAATCTTTTACAGTTTACATTATTATGTACGTCTGTATAATTGTAAAATTAGGTAAATTGTTTTTTGGTTCAATATTCTATTTTCTCCCCACCCTTTGTCTTTATAAAACACCCACGCTGCTATAAAAAAAATCCCGAATTGAATTACATTATTGGTCCTCCTCATCTCCTTATGGTTTTGCATAGATACATGAAAAAGTATGGGATGGGTTTGAAAAAAAAATGCGGTCTTGTGTTTTGTGCAAATAATATTTAATTTCAATTAATGCCAAGAGGAATTCAATGGAATTATAAGCAATGGGAAAAATGAAAATGAAATAAACAGCTGATAAAAAAAATAAAAAATAAGCTTTTTAAAAGGTTCTGAAATCCCTACTAGCCATCGTTGTGATGGCACGCATAATGGGTTTTAATCTTTTTTTACCCCACCATTTAGTTATAATTTAAATGTAGGTTCGTGTGGAAATAAAATTACATATAATGGAGGAAGCATAAAAGAAAAGCAATAATCAAATTTTCCCGCACATCTTTTCTAGTTGAAATTATTATTTGACTGATGTGATCAACGCAGTGATGTCAATAAACTTTGTTTGAGGAATTAAGTTTTGCATATCGAGGGTTGGAAAATATACTATACTAACTCATTTTTGTTGATTTTCAGGAGAGCGATTTGAAGTTTGAGATTTACATTGCTTCTTATGTAAAATTTTTTACAGGTTTCGCTGTAACTTTGTAGGGAACAAATATTCGAATTTGTCCTTTTGAGGGAAGATGAAGGACATCAAAAGCTATCGAAAAATGCGTTAAAAATATACTATACTAACTCGACTTAGTATAGTGTATTTTCCAACCCTCGATATTATATCAAAGTTTTACGTATAAAAACCTGACACAAAGGAATAAAACTTAATTTATCAATATTGGGACCACCTAGCCGAAAAAACTTTAAAATTTCCTATGATATCATCATTTTGTCGAAACAATGAACGAGTCAATTCGCAAGCTTTTTGGAAAATTCCTTGCAAAAAGTTATAGAGTAAAATGTTCCACGTTTTCGCTGAAAAAGAATTTATTGGACCCATGCCTTAAGTCTGTGAAGTGAGCAATTATGAAGGAAGGCAAATTGAAAGAATGCGCAAAATGAATGTTCCTGTATGCATAAAATGCATATAAATGTACAATATATAGCACATTATGCTCAATGCATGTGCGCATGAAGTGGGATAAAAAGATGACGCCTCTACTGGTTTCTACCCTCAGAGAGCTCATAGAATATTTTATCCATCGTTCCTCGCTCAATTTCTTCTTCAACAAAAATTTAGATACAGACACCAATTTGTCAATTTTTTTTTCAATTATGATTTATTGATTTTAAGATATGTAATTAATTCTTCATTACTTCTGCAACACTTCAATCGCATCATTTATATTTTTCACGCCCTAATATACTCTTTTCTGTAGCTGTTTGCAAACTTGCCATTCATGCCATTCATCTCCGTTCTTTTACGTATATCACTAATATAGAAGAGAAAGGAAAAAAATCAACAAAAGGCGTTTAAAAAATGAGGAATTCGCTGTGTATTTTATCCCGTAGGTCGCCTCCTGTGGTTATGAATCCATCATTATGTCAATCTTGCCTCTGCAAAGAAACCTTGTATGAGATGGGGTGAAATTCACCACATCATTTTGCTGAACTCAAAAGCGGCTGATAAATACTGGGGGTCTTTTAGTATAATTTCAAGGGAAATTTTACACTCTGCGAAAAAGTATCGAATTCAATTTACCGTGTATAATCTGTCTACGCGATCCCCTGACAAGTGAGTTCTTTTATCATATTTAAAAAAAAAAGAAATACATATTTAGGCAATGATAATTATTGATTTGAATGAATAATAAAGAAACAGACTAAATAAATAAAATACCTTTTGCAGGTAAAGTAGGACAGCCTGATTCAAACCTCCAAGCATAGAGTGGGAAAAGATACCTAATATTAAAAAAATCAATATTCCTAAGTTTGGTACCACCTTAAAGACCATTAAACCATGGTTATTTTCATAACTTTTTTGGAAATATTATCGGTTTCAAAGTTGATTAAAAAAAGAGTTTCAATTGGGACATCTTTCCCTAAAGTTTGATTTTGGAAGAGTATTTAAGTTGAAATGATAAATATATTTATAGAAGGATACAAAAATTAAAAATAATAGATCAAAACATATTTTACATTTCACCTTATTTAATTTTTGATGGTGGCTTATCCGGTCATATACTTATATAAAAGTCCAATGAAAATGAAAAATCACAGCCAAAAGATAAATAAAATATGCATATTAAGTTAACATCAAGACATTTTTTTTAAATCTCTAATTGTCTTTTTGATGTAATTTAAGTTCAAATAAAGTTTTGGAAGAGGAATATATTGTATAGAAGACCACACACATCGTGTTTGAAGCATAAATTTCAGCCTAAACATATTTTTAGTGTTTCTTTAAATCATAAAATATGCTCTTGAGTGGACTTATTTCATTTTCGATGACTGTAACTAATTAACCAATTCAACAATGTTTAACGAAGATAAATTTCACTGAATATTCTGAAAATGTTCTGACTGATGATTTATTCCAATTAGGCAAAGAGTTTTCTAATGTCCTTTAGAAGTCCTATACAATAATAAAGTTGAATTAAAAATAAATAAAACAAACATAAATTCTTTAATTAAATTTTTTTAATTACTTGATAAAAGAAGGAAACACAGCTTAAATATTTTAACTGATAATTTTAATCACACTTTTATACATTAAAAAAATCCTTGAAAAAAAACTTTTTACATGAGCTTTTACAGAAAATTTATAAGATTCTAGTAGTCACAAATATAAATATTGTGTAGATAGATATTAAAGAATCATTAAATTCACTTTTATATAACACAGCTTACAATGAACCACAATTTCCTCAAATCAACACAACAAATTTACACTATAAAACTTATAAAATTAATTTTGTACAATAGTGTTGTCACCGAATTGCGGTGACATCAATGTCCTACTTGCGGTGAAGGCGCCAAGAACAATTTTGCTTTTGATGTGATAAGGTTGAAAAGGAGTCGCCGCCGTAATATGGATTTTCCTCCTAGCTGTGGATTGACTTTTCTTGTAAACTTCGGTATACATGCGAACATTTTGGCTACCGTCACGGCACCTACCACTACATCTCTACATATCTGTCGCACATGTGTAGCAATACTACCTCCTGTGATTTTTAGGGGCCGGGTTTATCGCTTTTGGTGGTATCAGTGACTCTGTAGGCGGAGCATCAGGGATGAATTTCTTCGTTTATTTTTTTGTTCATTGAAAAAATTTTTCATTAAATATATTTAAAATTTGTACCTACACTTAAGTAAAGAATATTTAAAAACAGAACAATAAAAATATTTTTAATTTAATTTTTCCCTCAAAATATCCATTGAAAATCGATCAATTTCTACATTAAGATAGGTACCCTATTTGATAATTATTCTGCTAGATCCTTAAAGATTTTTCTAAAGTCAGTAAAGAACTTGACTTTAGTATTTATGCAGTTTACTACAAAAATGTGTCTTCAGTTCTTTTTCTACAAAGAAAATACATAGAAATCAGTATAAATAATTTCTTACCGCCCATTTCGGTACACCATCACACAAATACATATAAACACAACGTAAGAATGGAACAAAGTTATATATAACTAGGCGTCTCCACCACCATCTTCTGCTACTTAAATGTACGGCGCAAGTCAAGAATAGAGGGGAAAATTCTAAAGCAAAATTCAAACATGATGGGAAAAGTTCATGAATGAAAACATTCCTAAAGGCAATTTTATCAACAAAACAGAATATAGAACATTTTAAGATAATACGTTAAGAAAAATATAATATTGTCAGATAGTTTTTTTTAGTATCTTATTTTAATTGACTACATTGTTTTTAGTGTACATATTTTAATGAAATCACCTGTTGCTACGTCCACATATACGATCAAAAATAGTCAAAGTTCTGATCAATATAAACAAAAGAGAAGACAATAGAGTGTTCAAGAATTTTTTTTTTAACTTTTGTGTTCTTGAACTTAAAATAGTATATAGCAAAGTTAAAAATTTTCCTATAAAAGTGTTGAAACCTTATCGAAGTGAAGCACATCAGGAAAAAAATCTGGCTGCATTTGATTGAGATAACGTATATTCTAACGCTTATCGCATACCACACGGTGGTATATGTTGTTCATAATTATCTACTCGATGTCGAGAATTTCAGTTTGAAACTCAAGTGATAACACTTCAGCCTACACGAACACACTTGGAGGAGAAAGAATCGTCGCACTTGTTTTTCATCAACTGATAACAATTTGGCTATCTCTGTCATCGTGCTGTGCACACTCTTTCAGGAGCACACTCAAACATCACAGAGTGAGTTTCACGACGAAAGCACGTACAACCGTTCCGTTCTGCTGTATGCCACAAATCAGTTCACTATTTCAGTCGCAGTGTAATTTTGGACGAATAACAAGAGGGTTCGATTTGGGTGCTTGATGTACTACAGACTGAATCCCAGTCATATAGAGTGTGCAGAGTGCCAGAGGGCGAGTAAGTGAATTTCCCCGTTTCGACGGATGATATCCCGGGTCTTTCCCATCGCGCACAGTGAACAGTAGCTATTTTGTGTGGCTCCGGATCAGGCTGCGAATAGACTGAGAGTTCCACAATAGCACTAAACTCTACCAAATAATAAATTTTTATTTTCGTGTGTGAACCAAAAATATCTGGTGTCACAGAAAGAAAAAAAAAACTCAATGGGAAAAACTACATATATAACGACTTTTGGAAAATAGTGTATTAAATACAACAAGTGATTTGCTTTCTTAAAAAAAATTGAGAGAAAAATAAAATTATGTGTTTGGTGACCGAGTAGGTAAACTCTGCTCTTATTAGTCAAGTGATGCAAAGGATAATTTGTAGGAATTTTGAAAAAAGCATCATCACTTCCTGCAATCAAACATCGTACATAATAAAAGAAAATTGAGAATTTAGTGGATTTAGAAGAAAAGCGATTGCCTCATTCTTGCCAGATTGTCTGACACAAGGTCTGGCAAGACCGCAAAACCTATAATACCATCTAATACTTTATAATACTTACAGAGAATCCCAAACCCCGCAGAGACATTATCATTGATTTTTATTTTATCTTCGGTTTCTTCTTCAATGAATATACGTTGTGAAAAAAATCCTTTTGTTTTGTCCACTCTATAACACGTGAATGGGATTCACAATACAGTTTACATTTTTTTTAAATGCCCATTCTTTAAAAAATCACACCATTGATACACATTCAAAAAATTCTGTGTGATTTGTTCTTTAAATTAAAAGTGCTCCAAAAGAAAACTTGGAATCGTAAAGTGAAAAGAAAATTGTGGAGAATGTGAATATTCTCACTCACTCAAGTCCCATAGAATTTGAGAATTATATAAGCGCAAGGCAACATCACGGTGGATATTTTAGTTATAAGGTGAGTGTTAAACAATACCCTCAAACAAGAGAAAATTTATAAATGTGAAATAAAGATCAAGCAATCTACGTTGAATTTTCCATATAATTTTGTAAATTTTATTTGTGCATTTTCACTCATTTTAGCGAAAATGTTAAAAATAAACATCGCGTCAGCAAACAATGTGCTATAATTTACGATTCTGCAAATAACAACGCAGAGGTTGTGAATAATTTAGGTCTAATAAATTGATAAGATGTATAATTTGCTCACCTTACATCCACTCAAGTTCTATTTTATATTCTCGTGTAAAATTTTATTTCTTTTGTAGGAATTCATAAATACAATTCAATGACACATGTATAGGAGAAAATATAATAAAAAGTTTAAAATAATATTTTCCTTAAGGAAAATTTTTTCGTCATCGGCAGACTAAAAAGATTTACTAAAATCTTCTTATGACATTTCTGATAGAATCCTTATATTAAAACCTTTAGCAATCAATACGTCATATTAAAATAAATTTGAGATGTCTTTTCTGTATCTTCTATAAAATGAAAAATCTGCTTCTTATGATTTTTACCTAGTTAAATCGATTGAAAGTCTACATAGCATACCTAAGCAAAATACAAGTCATCCTTAAAATATGTAATTGTTACAAAATTATGTTAAATTATCTTAAATAAAAGAAAATTATTTTTCTTCGAAAATTCAATTAGGTGTTATACCTTAAATTTCCTACTCACGAAAATCAATTTGTTATTTCAGTTGTTTTTTTCTTTATTTTTATCAGGGTTCCTAGAAATTTTAATTTACTCGTTTAAATTTAGGTGATAAGCATGTATATAGGACATTCATAGGTATAAATCGACTTAACTTCAAATCATCATGATGTCAATTTTTATTTAAAATCGATTTTCAATCGGCACATGTATAAAATACCAGGATAATCACAATATTTTAAAATACATGTCGCTATTTAAGGACATTGGTTAAGGAATCAAAAAATATTTTTTTTTATCCTCTTGCTTTAATCGAGTAAAAATTTAACAAAATAGCTTATCGAAAACTTTATTAAATAAAGCAAGTTCCGGTTCATTCATGACTCCTCTCGTAGAATATACTTAATGTTCAAGACATCCGGGTATACATAAGCTACAGATAGCGAATTACCCGACGGGTAAATTGGGATTTTTTAAAGTTGTTTTTTTTATTCTTAAAATTAAATAATCCATCATAAATAATTTACATAAATACAACATTATTGATATTCTTCTTCACTAAAGAATTATTATACTAACTAATTATTCAGTCAACAAAATCTGTATTCAAAAATATAGTTAAAACATTCCAGAAATTAAAAAAAATATGCTGCAAAACTCACAGGAATTTAATTTTTGATATCAATGTAATTTCCTTTAGTAATCATTCTGCCTCGAAAATATCAGCGAACTACCCGTCGGCAGTAGGTACCTCAAAATTTACTGGTATTATGTGTGAAACGCTCTGATAAAGAAAATCCATTGAAACCTTCTAGAATATTTTCAATTGAATTCTTTGTGTGCGTAGCGCATTTATTTACCTATTTATTTTCAAATTTGGCATAATAATTGGGAACTTATACGTTTGGAAAAGCAAGATTAATAATAATTTAACAAAAATAACATCCACTGGATTACATAATGTAGTAGCAAATCTTGTAATGATGATGGCGAAAAAATTATTTGAAAATTAGGATCGTTTTATATACATTAATGTTGAATGAAAAATATACATATCTGAGTTTCCACAGTGTGTGTACTGAAAAATGTGGCAGAAGTCTGTAGATCGTTTGGGACACATCACAATTCATTTAGTTAAGAATCTATATGAACAAGGTTTAAGTCCTTTTATGGCGCTGCATGCCCCTCTGAATGGACGAGTGTATAGTAGATATAAGATGTTGGGGTACAAATAATCACTAAAGCATCACCCCCAGCTTTCTCCAACCCCAGTCTCGGCATAAGCTGAATAATATGTATAATGGCGAGAGACGTCGGGACGGATGCTCTCAAAGCGTCGTTGACTATATATGGGCGGAGCTTTAGCCCATAACCCCACGACGTCGTTTCGGTGTACACACATATATTTAATAAATATAGGTATACATATATATATAGTACACAGGCAGCAACTACCATATACATATATTGCTATTTCTTCATATGTATCTATCTATATTTGGTTTCCTAGCCTCACATACTCCCAACATACGTAAACGTATATTTTATAAGGGTTATAGGGTTCTTCAAATTAGCCCCAGTGGCTGCGAAAGCTGTGGGGGACCGAATAAGAAAGATATATATTTTAAGATGGAGGCTTACGAGAGCTTCAAAAAAGATCTACTCTATTGCTGCTTTCAGCTATGAGTGAAAATCACAAAAGAAACAATACGGGTTTTCTCCTTCAATTTCTCTTACACACATCATGGAGTTTATAAACAAAAGATTTATTACTTTTTAGTTTTTTTTGTGAGATTTAAAAAAATATATGTATGAAAAAGTGTCTTTCATATACAAATGTATTTAAGTTTTCATGTGTTTATTAATCATTTGCAAACATAAGTTATTGAGACTAATTGAAAAGCTCTATAAATGCAAAATAATTAGCACATAAATGTCTGGCGGGTGACGATTCGGCGTTGTATTCTTCGAAATGTATTTAAGCTCGGCGGTCAAAATTTTTGTACAGCAGCCAATCTGGTTAAGCCAGTGTGATTAAAATATTACATCCTAGAGATCAACTGAGGATAAACAAGGATTCCGTCGGTTAGGCATTGTACATATACCAAATGCATTCCACACAGAGAGATAGAGTGGGAGAGAGAGAGAGAAAACGGGAATATTGTGGTTAAATGGTTCTCGAAATATTAATGATAATCATTTCATAAGCTTGTGTCATTAACTGAGATTATGGGTCTCGGAAGATTTCAAATCGTGTAGAGACAACTCAAACTCAAATAATTGAGTCTATAAATATTGCAGAATTGGTAGTGATTAAAAAATTAATTTTTGCTCTTATTTCCTTTTTTTCACAGGAAATTCAACATCGACATACGAAACAATTTTTTTGGATCCGCAAAACCATATAGCCATCCAAAACGATTCGATACCACGGATTTAGAGACGTCAGTATTCCAAACGCAAGGAGGCTGAATCAACTATCGGCCATATTTCCACCTGCTATCATGGAGCGGGGTGGGCTTGAAAGTATATCCGATTCTGCCGGACTCTGTCTTCAGGACTTAGTTGGTGGGGGCGGCAGTGGGAGTGCCGCTCAATCGGACCACTTGCATAATCATCATCCATTGCATGATTCTGTGGCAGCTGCGGTTAGTGTTTCATCAGCGATAACGGGCTTGATGACAGGTACGGGTGGTGCCGGCCTGGGGCACTTGCATCACAGTACACACGACATATCTGGGCATCATCACCACAGCGTTGTGCCACACACCCCTTCTCTGCATGAGCCGCTGGAGAAGTTAAAAAGTAAGTTGGCAATTCACAGATTAACTTTGCAGAGTTCAATACCAATTTGTTTTTAATTTGTAAAGAATTTGAAGAGAAAAAAGGGAAACCTGATCGGTTTTCTTCACCCCAAAGATAATCCCCTATGCGAGTAGTTTGTATTGCATAATAGGTTGTAATTATATAATACGAAATAATCATTCGTCACCCTCGACCCTAAAGTATATTTCTGACTAACGCGTGTGAAAAATCTCCTGAATGAATAGGGTGATCAATTAGCTGGAACGCAAATACACTTCTCGCTCACTTTCTCGCCTCATTTTTCTCCTAGCTATCAAAGCGAGACTGCTCTTCAGTATTCAAATAGTCCTCTCTGTGCACATGGTATACAAGTGTATATGCATATATAGTATAGCATAGTAAGCGATTTTATGGTGATGATGCCAATGCTCCTCCTGCACCGCGGAGAATGAAACCCTCAATTTTGCGTTGATATTGTGTCGAGGACAAAAAACGGAATGAAAATATATACATATGGGAGGTAATCGAATGAATTTGCTCTTCTGTTGATGGGAAATTCGTACACTTGTTGCCAAAACGAATCGAGATGAATTACGATGCCATTCACCACAACCTTTGCATAGGAAAAAAATAATATTCCTCCAATAAATTAGTTTTGTATAGAGCATGGGTAAGGTGGGTTCTTAAGAAATAATTCATGCAGAATAAGTAAATTTATTTCTTTGTCTCTATAGTATTGAAAATAAAATTCATAATTGAATTAAAGTGCCCATTTAAAAAAGCCAATAAAAGGTAATATAAATTTCCCACCATAATGGATAAAAGTAGCCGCAAAATATTATACCAAATGCGTTTGAATTAGGGGTTGACCACATTATTCATTTAGAAAGCATTAAAAGAGCATCACACGCTAAATAAAGACAATTTCACGAACATATAACGCATAGAATGGCATCTCAAACAAGGAAATTATTTGGCACCCCCTTTTTCCTGATTTGTCTGCGTTCCATTTGGCTAGAAAATTGGTCCCATATGGCCTCATATCGTTGCACACAACACCCTCATTCATTGTCAGTGGCATAGTATACACAGATTATGTATTATTTTATTATTATTGTATCATCATTCAACATGTAAGATAGGGAAGATCATCTGTGCCAACAGATTTGAAAACAAATTATTGCGGGTAATGGAATGAGAATTTGATTTAGAATTGATTCGTTTTGGAAAATATGTGACCTTTTAGCTGTGATTCTTTCGAAGAAAAGAATAGCACAGCTTCTGTGTACCACCTAAAATGCAATGTTGTCCGATCGGGCTCAAAATTGGGATGAGCACGAATTAGGGTCCCTACATTCCAAAAAACGTATGCGCCAAAAAAATTTTCCGGCCGGCCGTCCGTCCGTCCGTCGTATAAGGCTTAATTACAAGAGAACGGTAATAGATAGAGACTTGCGGTAAACGGCAAAGTTTAAATATCGACTGGAAGACATCCGATTATAAGGTCAAATCCACCCCCCCACCTCCCCGTCCGCCATTTTGAATAACCCCCAAATTTTGTTTTCACTATATCTCAGCCCCTATTATAGCTAGAGGTCTGAAATTTTGATATGTTGTAGGGGCCATCAAGACCTTTCCAACGATACCTCATTTTCAAAAATCGGTCAAGCCGTTTAGTCAATATGGCCGCCACAATTTTTTATCGAAAATCGACCATAACTCGAAAACGGCTTGACCGATTTTGATCAACCCGGGCTCAAATGAAAGCTCTCAACAAACCCTACAACTTTCTAGAACATCCGAAGTTTCAAAAGTGGCCGCTAGGGGGCCAAAAATCAAAAACAAAATTTTCGATGAGTTTTCGATGAATATCTCGAAAACTAAATCATAAATTTTGATTAAATTTAAGTATGTTATAGTTGAGGTCAAGACCTTTCCAACGATAGGTCATTCAAGAAAATCTATCGAGCCGTTTCGGAGATATAGCGCTCTAAAGTTAGTATTAAATATCTCGGGTTCTACTAGTCCGATTTTGATCATCTCAAGCGCAAATGAAAGGTTTTGTAAAACCCTATAAATGTCTAGAACATTGCAACTTCGAGAAATGACCGCAAAAGGCGTTAAAATCAAAAACAAAATTTTCGAAAAATTTAAACTCGAACTATTCGAAAACTAGATCATAAATTTTGATTAAATTTTAGTATGTTATAGCTTATATCAAGACCTTTCCAACGATAGGTCATTTATGAAAATCTATCGAGCCGTTTAGAAGATATGGACAATTAAAATTAATATAACATTATGGCTATAAGTAAGTAAAATGTCTACCAATTATCGCCCCGCGAAGCGGGGCGCTTTATATATAATGTATATAAATATGTATATATAAATGCAAAGTAGGACAGTAACCCTTTGGCGCCCCGCGAAGCGGGGCGCCTTATATATAATGTATATAAATATAAATGCAAATTAAGACAGTAACCTTCTGGCGCCCCGCGAAGCGGGGCGCCTTATATATAATGTATATAAAGTATATAAATATAAATGCAAAGTAAAATATAACGGTAAAATATATATATAGCTGCAAAGTATAGATTAAGCAGAAAAGGGAATGTACATGGTAAGTTTCACTTACGGGCTGTGATTCTTCCTTCAGAGGCCAAGTTAAATATATGTAAATGCAAAGTTTAATAGATAGCTACATGGTACAGATTAATCAGAAAAGGGAATGTACTGGTAAGTTTCACTTACGGGCTGTGATTCTTTCTTCAGAGGTCAGTCTAAGTGTGATATTTGATATAAGTTTGGCGGTGCAAACTCTGGGGAAGGATGACTCGCGCCACGAATCACAGCCAATGCGCGAGTTAGCCTTCCCCCAGAGTTTGCACCGCCAAACTTATATCAAATATCACACTTAGACTGACCTCTGAAGAAAGAATCACAGCCCGTAAGTGAAACTTACCAGTACATTTTTTTCTCTCTCCTATTGTCTTTCGCTCTTGTGTTAGAATATAGACAAAAAAATATACCATCCTCTTTATTCATTTTGCTTTCATCTTTAAGACTGGCTGTATTTAATTAACGAAATATGCTCAGTCCATGAATGATATATCTAAGTCCAATAAAATCCCACTTAATCTAACCATCCGCTAGACAGACGTTGCACCTGACACTAAAGAAAAATCTTCAGAGAGGTCGAAAGGCACGTACCACCGCCTTGTCACGACAATTTTTATGCTTTTTTTTCTCAACATCCTTCTTTGGCAAACAGGATAAGACTTCATTGATATAGTTCATAAGGTATATGAGATTTTCTCTCTCTCACTCTCTGTATTATATTTCAGTGATCATAGAATGCATATTCATCATGTGAAGATATTAGGAAAGAGAGAAAGTTAGTGTACATCCCCTAAATCGTTTCCCATAAAAATTGACTTGGTCCATCCTTCAGTTTGAAATGTGTGATTTATAGTATGATTTTGGGATGCCTCAACAGTATGTCCAGATGGTGTGCTATCTTTTTTGGTCTTTTTGGTAAATACAGTAAATATTTAGGATCAGAGAAGGGGATGGTAAATTTACTTCTTTTGATTTCGATTTCAGGGTACAAAAATCAATTCATGGAAAATGTTTATTTTGCATTAGGGGAGTGACTATATCACACATGAAAACATATTTCATTTGTCTCTTTGATTTATTGTGCAAGAAATTCAAATGTGTGTATAACATTTTTTAAAATAATAGTATTATATTTATAAATGTACATTTATACATACATATCTTATTATTTAGGTACGTGTTATACCCCATTCTTTTAATTCACATTCTGTATGGAGACAACTTCTAATTTAACCACTTAATTGAGACACAAGCATTATAAGACACTCACTTTTCCTCTTCTGGTAGTTAATTTGTTGTTATATTGTACCCAGGTTTTTTCTCTCAGGTCATATCATAAGCAAATATTTACGAGACACTTGAGTCTCTTGTTAAACAATGTTGTAATCTCATGCTGCTGAAGGACCTCATGACTATTTGTACAGTATCAAATATCATGTAGCTCCAACAGAACGAAAATCAACACAAATTTTGAAAGCAAAGCCTTTTTTGTTCCTTCTATCACAGTAGGTATTTACTGAAAATATATATAAAGTCTGCTTCATAATATTATTTTATTATGTCTTCAATTTTTTCTCACCTGTCTGCTCTTAATTAGTTACAATTAAAATGACTTTTTATTTATTATTTGAAAAAAAAATTAGACCAGGTATTAATAATACATCTATAGCTTGTCAAATTGACCCCCAATGATGCTTCAATTAAATCTACATAGGTACTATTTCTATAATTATGAATTTGTAAAGTTTGCGAAATAATAGTTGATATGCCTACATTTTGCATTTGTCTATTCTACTACTAATTTGGCACTATTGTTTATCATTTTCAAAAGGCCATGATATTCTTTTTGATCTACTAGAGCCCTCCCATACACTGATGAGTGGGCGGGGGGAGGGTTAATAAAGCATAGAAGATAAATTTATACCTACATAACTCTTCTAATTCATTTTAATCGGATAGTAAACAGATAAAACCAAAATCTAATAAAATACTTAAAATTTATTTGCACCAAGATTAATTCTGATCAATTTTATTATACACGCTGAATACTTTCAGTAAACAAAAGATAGGTATATACATAATTTAAACTCTCATTAGTTAGTAAATATTCTTGAATATTTATATTACACACCAACACACTTTAGTTACATAATGAGGCATTACTTAAAATTTTGTTGGGAATAAAAGTAGATTTTCTTCATTTTAGGGCCTATTAGCCAAGTACTTAAATTCATTTTAGCATAAGAATCTGTATTTCTTATGTCCAAAAATTTTACTTCATTTGAAGAAATTTATTAAACTAAAAATCAAAGACCTCTTGCAGATATTAGAAAAAAAATTAAGCAATGTCACCAAAATCTCGACAGATGTGTTAAAATGAATAAACTTTGAGTCAGATATGAAATACAAAAGGGTTGAAAAGTCACATGGTATCCATAGAACAGATGATTATTGCGGTTCATACAGAGATTTTCACAGTCAGTTAAACTAAACGATAGAAAGATATTTTCCAACTATTCTCATCATTTCATTGCCCGATATAGAGCCACATACAGTATTATATATCTGCTTGTTATTTTTGTATCAGTCACATGGACCTTATAGATTTTTCCGATACATTTACACTTATGGTGGGATGTTTTTTTTAGGTAGACAAAAGTCTAAAATGGAAAAATTGCTTGTATCGTTGTTTTTATTTACTGATTCATCGCTGTGCCTGGATGATATCAAAATTATTAGAAAAATAGTATTAATGATGCGTTTATTCTCCTTGTAATCAAACCTGCATTTTTTTTAATGTAAAATATTAGACGGGTTGTTTAAAATGTATACCTAATAAACCTTAAGAGAGAACTGCATATACACGTTATAAAAAATACCTTCCTAATTAAAATTTTTGGTTATTATATAAAATATTCCATTTTTTGGGGAAAAGCTGTATATATTTTCATTCCATATGTTAAACTTTATTGAATGTGACAATTTTCATTTGCAATGCCGCGGTTTTCAGGAATATATGTAGGTACATACATATAAAATGTACATATGTTGTTATAGCGAAGAGAAGAAAGAGTGTTCCTATTAATTGATGTTAACAACAAGCTTCGTTGGTATATTTTTCAACCAGAGTGTCAAGCGACGATTATATGTTCCTGGGGCCATTTAACACTTGTCAGGAATGCTGAATTTATGATCAAAATATAAATTACATATTTTTTTTCTCAAAACAGTGCTGTAGAGATTTTAGTCTGGAGAGAGCAAAATTGGAATTATTTCATCGTGTCAAAGTAAAGACGAATCTTTAATCTGCTTTTATTAATATTCTATTTACCTCATAATATTTCAAAAAGAAAAAAAATATTGCCACTCTTTCATGACAAATAAGTTAGGACGTGAAATTTGTTTAAGATGAGTAATGCCACTTGACTTTACAAGAGCATTCTCTATAATGCAATTTTTTTTTAAAAACGTTTATCGCGTGTACTGTGGAAGTAAAATTGTTGTTTTCCTACGATGAGGACTCTGAACACGTTCAACAACTCTAATGAATATTAAAGTGAGTACATTAAGTCCATAAATCCCTTTTATGATCCTCCACACAACGATCACAGTATTGCTCTCTTTAAACTCAAATGGCCCTGGTGGAAGAGCATAGTTATAAAAAAGATAGTGCTATATAATATTTACTGATGAAGATAACCATATCCAATGTGCATCTTTACATAGAGATGCCAAGAGAGAGAGGAAAAAAATCAGATGCACTTTTCCTTTAATATTCTCTGCTTCAGTTGCTGCACAGAACAAATACAATAAAAAATTAAAATTCAATGTTTTACTCTATCTTTTTCAAGTGTGGGCTGAAACTGGAGACTTCAGAGACAATACACATAGCGCAATGACGGCAGTTACTAGTGGAATGGATCATACTCAACTAAATTTCCAGTCTTCAGCATCACGAGGAAGAAGCAGAGATAGAAAAGGTGAAGGTACGCTTTGAGTTACCTAAAATGCAGAGTGAAAATTGGATATATACCTCGGCATAGGTATAATTCCATTGCACTCTCTGTGCTTGTATGTGATGGTGTAGGTGACAAATGAAAGAAAAATGATTTTAAATTCATATCTATTTACAAATGACGAATATTCTCATTCCCATTTTTTGGGAATCTTTCTTAAACCTAATTTGTCATATAGTGACATGCTTTATTGGAAAGCAAACCGTGTCTAGACAATTTTGATAAAATAGTTAACATTTTATTGGTGTATGTACGTCATATTTAGGTTGTTCTAATGGGAAGGTTATGTGCATTAGACTAATAATGTGATTGCACCATGGTGAAATTTTCAATCAATCATCGAACAATATGACACATTCTTTTCTAACACGCCAAAGCGTCGTCTTCACATAAGCACGTGTATTAGATATTTCTATGCATATATTGTTAGGACGATTAGATCAAAAGAGATCGAAGTATATCACTTAATATGTTCAGATTACACTGCCTACAAGTCAAGGAATACAGATCGATATATTTTTGAAGTTATTTTGTTGTTTTAGGATCAAAATAATTTATACGTTTTCCTTTTTAGCTGTCTTTCTCATTTCCATGAAAATATTAAATGAGAAAGAAAATGTATTTAGTTATTAAATTTTCAGAGATTCGATAAATTACATGACTGCCTGCTATTAAATCTCATTATAAATCTATAAAAATCACGATAAAAAAAGCATGGGAAAGATAGAAGATTTCTTTTATTCTGAATATGACCTTAATCCCAAATCCGAACTCATTTAATTTATCAGTTCATATCATATTACATATCAGCTTTTCCAACTATGTCCATAATACATCAAATGGAATTTAAGGCAACAATTATGGAATTTACTTACACATCATTGCCCTTTATAAATGTCCCATCTTTTCTTGTATCATGACATATCAAACACTTTCCATGAATTTGTATATTATTATAAGGCGCCATCGATAAGAATGTTGATTAAAAATGTCATTAGTGACGCCATATCGTGTGATGAATGTAAGGTAAATATACTTTACATGAACCTACATGTATTCATCTACCTACATATTGTCGAATTGAAGTATTGATAAAAATCGATCAAATTATAATTAATTACATTTGGCGACGTAATGATGATCATCATGATCAGTCAAGGCAAAGTTCAATATGTACAACGTAGATTTATTTTTGCAAACTACCAATTTTTTTTATACATTCATGACATTTATAAATCACTATGAGAACGAAGCAGATTTGTGATATTTTTTCAATACCTTTGAAAATATGATTCTTCTTATTAGGAAAACAACACCGAAAATCGAAATGATTATTTTTGATATTGTACCACGATCTCTGGTCAAAAGCATTCACTGACTGAATTTTCTGATCAATAAATGCAACTGATAAATCAATTTCCAACGTATAGGGAATACATGATTCTCACAATGTCTACTCCTTACACCCATAAAGCTTAATATTCGGATTTTTCTTTATACCTACCTGTCGATGATTCCTTTGAGTGATGACAAAGAATCATTAAAATTCATAACTGCTCTATATTTGCTGTAAGACTGACGAAAGCCATCATACATAATTACGAATGACTGATTAGAATATTAGTGATAGCTTTACTTTGGTAATTTGTAGTTATATTAATCCTAGACTTACCGCAAGATTCAGGCCAATATGAGAAATTTCACAGTGAATTGAAATATCAATGTCATTAGTTATTTAGAACAGTATCTTTTATTTCCATAGGAAATCGTTCACTAGAAGCATCAGTGAAAACGGAAGCAGTTACACCTGGCCTGAGTCACGATGACACCATTGTGTCTACAGATGAAACGAAAAATGACAAAAAGAATAAAAGGCAAAGACGCCAAAGAACTCACTTTACATCTCAGCAGCTTCAGGAATTGGAACACACATTCAGCAGAAATAGATATCCTGATATGTCAACACGTGAGGAAATCGCCATGTGGACAAATCTAACTGAAGCAAGAGTCAGGGTAAGTGCACCACATTACAAAATAAAGTGTGAATATCGTGGTTTGTTTATGCGAATGCACGCTCAAATTTAATACACCACCATTATAGATATAGATTTGGGGTTGAATATTCAACGTAAATCCAACATCATTGTGCCAATAAACTGCGTGTAATGTAAACAATTATTCTATATCAATTATCCTTTGAGTACACACTGTATAGGCTAGGCAGTGTATATGGAAACTGTAAAGCATTTAGGCTCAAAATTATATTGCATAGCCTATCCTGAATGGTGTTGAATTCTAACATACCGATAATACAGCCTTTCATTTACATCTGCGATAATTAAATTTGTTTATATCGTTGTATTTAATGTAACTTTTAATCTAATTAGCAAACTGATAGTGATTAGTTGCACCTAAAATTAATTTTAAAGTCTCAATAAATTTTTAACATTAGTTTTTCAGTTTATAATCTAATTTAATATTATATTTATACGTTTAACCAAAGCCTATTATGCATATGTACATTTGTAGGGATATTGTTACCTATAGCACCTGCTATTTTACACTGCCTGATTACCTATAATAATTCTTTAAAACCAAGAATCATATGACAAAATTTTGACAACTGACATTGTTTTAAAGGCATTATACATATTTCAATGAAAACTGTGTATCCGTGTAGATAACATGAGTAAAGATAAGAATAACAATTCCAAACGCTGTTCTTCAAATCGGCTCTATAATTGTGAAATTTTCAATCAATAATTTTATGTTTGATAATAGTGACTGAACACAAAAATAATGTTTATATATTCAAAACAATTTTTAGTAGAAAAAGCAATTTTTAATCGTGTCGTAGGAGATTAAAAATTCACAGAAACCTCTTCAAAATTTTCTTAAAAAAGTAGTTTCATTTTACATAAATTAATATGATAGTTAAGCATAAGATGGAATTATAGAACCAAATTTCGAAATCCATTATGATTTTTTGCCTTGCAATATATTTTAATGGAACACGAGAAATCCCCCAAAATTTTAATATATACACGAGATGGAAAACTTATTGCACCTACTAAATTTTTTTAGGGATGAAATTTGCAAAATAATATTTCACATATGTATGCATTTTATACCACCCCGGCATTAGCTTGTGTAAAAAAAGGGGTTGATAAAATATTTGCAGTTGAGGGGTGTTTCTATCAACCCCTAAAAGGGCTAAAAGTGATCACATGGATGAATAGTTTTTAACGTTTCCCGCATGGATAAATAATGTCCTTTTTTCACCATCGGCCTTTTGAACAATGCAAAGTAAGTAAACAGGGAGTTCACGATAATAATGAAAACATTTAGCTGTTATTCAGTGGTGAGATTGATGATATACAAGGGGCTGATGTAGGTAAACCATAAGAATTTATGGGTTTGCCTGCGATTGAACAATTTGTCCGTCCCCTAGCTATTTTTCTTCCCTTTGCAAAAAAGCAGCGCAATAAAACTGATGCATTTAAAATGAACTTTTTTTTTCAATTTAATTCTTTTAAAATTTTAATTTTTATAATTGCTTTACTAATGTCTACGGGGTAAACGAGTAAACATAATAGTCATATATTTTTGTTCTAAAGTTTAAACGGAATATGAAATGAAACTCAACGCGGTTTTCAGAGAGCTTTTTAACAAAATCAAGAGCTTAGAAATTGCATATAGCAGTAAAATATACCTACGCTAAAGCTAATCCCCTCCTGGCATATTTACGAGAGAAACAAGGCAAAATGTATAAATAAAGCGGGAGTCGAATGAAATATTCTATTTATTTGAATGTTTGTTACTATTGTAACAACCAACGGAATGTTGTATGCAAATTATCGATATGGTCAGTGAAAAATATCATTTGGAACAAATCGTAATTTACTATAGAGGTGCTACATTGCTTTGGTGGAAGTAGGAACAGATTTTAACTTTCCATTGAATATCGGTTTGAGTTGTAGGTTTATACATAATATTTAACTTTTATACATAATATTTAAGTTTTATTTAAATTAAAATAAATTAATGAAAGCTCTCGGGAAATCATCTTATTAATAGAATCTGACAAAAGAGGAAATATAAGAGCTTTTGTGATACATATATAGATACTCACTTAGATTTTTTAATGGTGATGAGAAGTCAAGGGAACTAATCAAATGCAAAAAATTTCCACAGGCATGTGAAATAAGTAGTTTTCTTTGCTTTCTTATGAAACTCTACTCAACTGACCAGCTAGTAAAATTTTCATCCTAAACAATTCTATTGGTTTAAGTTAAATTTTATTAAAATTAAAATTTTTTTTTATTAATTAGTTAATTTAACTTTCTAAAAAGGGTTAAAGGGAAGTTCTTACAATAAACTACATAAAAACGCGGTATTATCTTGTCAACCTCATATAAAACACAAAATATTTTGCTATACCATGGAACCCATGGAGCCTTTGTCTACCTACATGTAGATTCTCATATATTATAAATTGCGAACGATCTATGATTTTAGTGCAACATTGCCAAAATTTAAATTTCATGATATGCGCAGAACTATGTATAAGCTGGATGTGAATGTGCGGAGAATCTCAACTCGATATTGTGCTCATGAAATACGACCATATTCAGCTTTATGCATATACGATTCAAATGGTAATCCATTGAGATTTATTGTCTTAATCATACAGGGATTAACCTTATGTCGTTGAAAGGACTACGCGTGTTTGTATAAACATATAATATAGACAATTGTTCCTGTGATATATCATTTAGTTACTCCTATGTACACATATGGTCCTTTATGTAAATATTCTGTACATAAACAAAATTAATTTATACCCCAATATTATTTTAAAAAAATATTTTCTCAAAAGCTCTCATGGTCTTGTATTATTTTACATACAAAATATTTGGTGGTAAAAATAAAATTGCTATAAATATTATTGTGTCATTGAGATTAATGTTTTCTTTAACAATTATTACGTGCTTCATGCCAAAAAATAAGGACATAATTGTTATGTACATACTTTTTAATAAATTCACATTGAACTCATCTTAAATTTTGCGAAGAATCTTTCATTATTTAAAAAAAAAATATGTAGGTTTTCATATTCTCCGTAGATACATACATACATATTATGCATAGGTATATTTATGTGTATAGTGGTATACTTTGAAAGGTGGGGCCTCTTACCATATGAGTATTATTTGTTATTAATTAACTCATGCATGTTATATCAAGGAACATGTACTGCATGTGCTACAATATTCTGAGGGGGCATTTGGTAGGATTATGTAATGCCATCATACATATTGCAAATAGGGATATTCTTGTCAACGAAGATTCTAGGATACGCATGTGCAACATACATACAATTGGATGCTCGGACCACCATCCACCCAAATTTCCCCCCTTTTGTATTTGACACTCGTACATATCTGAAGTAGGTATATTGTGCAGTGCATATGCCTTTGTAATTTCAACAAAGGGGGGATAATGAGAGTATGCACCAAATATGTGGATGATTTTGTGTATGTTTTGAGGGTGGTTTTGCGGTCTTGAATTACAGAACATTTTAATTACATTCATAATATGCACAAAACTGTCCAGCTATCTCTCTGATTCAACCATATCATTATGAAGGATATAACTAATGTATGACCAATTGTGTCAACATTTCCCACTCTACAAAATTTGTTAATAATAAATAAAACCTCGTTTCTGGCACGCATAATTATAAAATTGACATCTCTCCCGCACAAACAATTCATACAAATTTTACTGTAACTTCAATAAATTGAAATCCACGGTTGAATATGTATTTATACGGGTATATCAATACATATATACATAATATTTATTTATACATTTTATATACTTGATGGTAAAAACATATAAACATAAAATTACAAGGGTGCGTTATGCAGCATTCGCATAAATTTAACATCCTTTCGTTATGCTGATTTAAGGACACAAGCATGCAATGTTCCGGATTATGAAATTAATCCCTGATTTACACTATAGTTTCACAATAATTACCGGCACACGTATTAAATTTTCCGTCTAATTTTTCGTCAAATTCCCATTGTACAATTCTTTGCAATGTTTGAAAAAATATTAAATGCAGATATCTGAAAATTAATGAATTCATGTGATTTCTAATGTTATCCTTAATCAATAGTATTAACAAACTTTATCATATCATAAAATATATATTCAAAAACATTCATAGTCTCATTATTTTAACATATTAGATTCCGTGGAATTATTTAATAATGAAATTATGATATAATCTTTGTATATATTGCATTAACACTAAAACTGAAAATTTAGTTTTAAAATAAATCATTTAGTTGTTTATTAGAACATTTGGATTTTTGTTAAAGAAATAAACTCTGTGATAGTAATTTACTCTTTGTAAATTGCTACAAAAATTCGGAAATTTGGGAAACACAAAAAATCACAATGTTGAGTTTAATTTTTTACGTGTGGGAAAACCATAGTTTTAAAATAGAAATTTCCTAATGAATAAAAATGAAACAAAAAAAGTATTTTTAGAATCAATAAAATAGAGTGATTTATTTATATTTATTTTAGGTATGGTTTAAAAACCGTCGGGCCAAGTGGCGCAAACGTGAGCGGAATGCGATGAATGCGGCAGCCGTCGCGGCGGCAGATTTCAAGAATGGTTTCGGGACACAATTTATGCAGCCCTTTGCTGATACAGATACGCTGTATACATCGTATTCCCCATACAATAATTGGGCAACAAAAGTGCCGTCCCCCCTTGGAACGAAAACTTTCCCTTGGCCTGTGAATCCACTAGGATCTGTAGTATCAACAAATCATCACCAAAATTCAGTGAATTGCTTTAATTCGTCAGCATCTTCTGTGGCTGTAAGCATGTCAACATCAGGAACTATGTTACCTGGCGGTATGGGTACTGGTCTCGCTGCAACTGGACCGGGTACTGCTGTTGCAGCACCACCGTGCCCATATACCAATCCCACCAACCCCTATTCAATGTACCACCATCGCGCCACAGCCGAACCATGCACAGCAATGAGTTCAAGTATTGCGACGCTTCGCCTTAAAGCTAAGCAGCACACATCTGGATTTAGTAGTCCCTATTCAGCTCCGTCTCCTGTATCAAGATCTAATTCAGCGGGTTTGTCCGCCTGTCAGTATGCTGGTGTAACGGACACCGTGTGAGAAAACGCATTGGGCTCCTTACTAAGTAGCCAACTTCAGCATCACACTCACAAGAGTCATGAAGATGATGATTTACTGGGGCCCAATAATGATGGTGATGATGACGAAGAGATACAAGATTGAAGTGAAATTTCATCTGAATTCCAGTAAGTGTTTTAAATCGCAATTTTCTTATCGTCAACCGAGAACAATGGCGGGAGAAATTTTTAGCATTCTTTCCATTAACAATGCCAAAATGTTTAAGCCTACAAGTCAGATTAGTATTTTGGTATGATATATGTTCTTGGTCATTTAATTTACATTTTTTTAATCAAATTTTTAATTTTAAAACATTTTTTTTATTCAGCCCTTAACACAAAAAGACTCTAAAAATTAGGTCTTGATTTAAAACAAATGCTAATCAATATAAAGTTCTATCTTTCGCAATTTCCATGTTAATGATAGTACAAAGTGCAAGAAAAAGAGATTCTTCCAGCCATTAGAATGATTGGGATAATCTATCATGAGAGAGGATATACTAAAAAAAATATTAGATAGATCCTATCATCAAAATATGAGCATATTCTCCATTTTTTGCGTATACGTGACTTTCTTTAATACTCATATCACTTATCATCTAATTGGAAATTGAAGCCAAATAATGTTTTGTCTACTTTTATCGCTTAGTAAGGTAAAAAAACCGTGCTAAACCCATTTATAAATGAAAAATCTCTGATTGGCTTCAGTTTCTAAATGGGCGTCAATTCATGCCGAAATCGCGATAAGAATCACCTAATTACCAGCGTAGAAGTGTTATCATTATTTAATTTGGGCTTTAATCAGTACCGAAATGGCTTATCAGCCAAATTAGAGGCGGTTCTTTTCTTTTGCCACGGCATTAACTGAGTCATGGGGCAGTTTGTGGGTATATCACAAAAAATACTTTTATTATATGAAAGCAAAATCTAATGATAAATTGAATTGGCAAAGAGTCATCAATCACAGTTTCCCAAAAATATACTCGAGATGACAAGAATATTGCGGAGAAAACTTTCAAAAAAAAAGGAACAGATTGCAGATGTACATACATAATTTGATTTTTAAAAATTATGTTTAATTTTCCATCGCACTTCTGCAGGAAGGAAACATTTACATAAAGTCAAATAACATTCTATTAGGATTTTATTACTAAAAAAAAAATGCCAGCATACGTGAGAGTGTGTTGCTCAAAACCCTTGGAAGGAATGTGAATAAAGAGTGAAAACATTGACACATCAGTTTTGAGAGTCATGTGCAATTTGTAAAAAAATACTACAATTTAAGTTTATTTTATTTTATACATTTGGATTTGAAAGTCAGAAATTTAGTCAGAAAATATAAATTTAGGACAAATTAAGTTAAAGAACTAGTTTAATGAAAAATAAACTTAGTAATTAATAGTATAGTTCTTTGATTAAAACTAAAAAACAACCTCCACAGGTAGGAAGATAGGATATAAGAGTGAATTGTAAATAAATATGTATGTAATTGAAATGGAAAAGAATTACCTTCCAATTTTAAATACAATACCTACATGTGTAATGAATGAATTTAGAAACTCACAATTTACTTGTCTGATCTCATTCATTTTGGATTTTCTGTCTGAATTAGACAATAACACTAAATTCTGAAAAAAAAATGCGTATGACTACCTGAAATTTAAATGATTTGTGCATGCGATAGATTGGTCAAAAGAATAAATTACTTAAATAAATGTATCCAGAGAAATTTACTACTTTCATTTTTAGGATAGTCTTTTTTTTACCAAAATAAAATACTTAATTAAATTTAGATTATTTTTTTTACAACATTACCTACTTAAAAGAATTATTCATGAGAAATTATACTCGTTAATCTGTTTTTGGTTTCTTTATTTTCTTATACATTTATACTCTGGATGCATTTCTCTGAACTTCAGCAAGACACTTTTTTATAGCACACAAAATGCAAAAAATAAAAACTACAGAAAAAATGTACATTTTTGAAGAAAAGAAACATCTCTACATAAACAAATAAATTTATGATTAAAAAAAGAAAGTAATTAAATATCACACGTCAAATAAGAGTTGTCTAGTCAGATGATATAAAGAATAAAAATTTAAATTAAAATCACATTAGTTTTATTAGACTCACCATCTACATACTGTGTTGAATTATTTTCCTCTCACTCTGATATCTTGTAATGGGATTCGTCTGTGGAGAAAATCATGGCGATAAAATGAAGGAAAATTGACCCTTATTTTACGAGGTTAATAAAACCGAAATTCGGTGCGAGAAAATTCATACGCATGGTGCTCTGTGTATTTATATATTTTAGAAGAAGAGAAAAAGGAGGAGAGAATGTGAAAGTATCTCACACTGAGAAGATGAACGGAACAAAACCACCCCTAATCCGGACAACAAAAGGGATCCCATTTAATGAAAACTATTTTGTTATTTAGCACTATACGATACGGTTTGAAAGATGAATTTATGTACATATACTTTGATTTGATTACAGAGGGTGAGTATGTGTGTTTTGAGGGTGCATTGTATAATGATATTAATTTAGGTGGAATAATGAATGAGGAATGAAATAAAATTTGGATTAAAATGGTAAGTGAATTTTAATATTAAGTTCATCAATCAAATAATATATTCCACGGCCATGTGTACACATTTAGTTTTTGCGGTTCTAACTTGAATATTAATAAAATCTATTATCATCAACTGGTTCAATGAATAAATGTTTATTGGGTGTATTGCAACGGCAACTTCAAATGTTGTTTCCAAATTTTGGACAAAAAATCAAGCATAAAATAAAATGTATTTTGTATTGTATGTTTTTATTTCAACCCTAATTCAAAATAAAATACCAACTCTAAATATATAAAATTAGGAAAGAGATTTTGTAGATATTGTAAAGATTATGTACTCCCATGAAGTTAGTTAAGACGTAAGAGTTTTACTAGATTATGTTTATGCGTTAAGATTACGCGAAAATGATCTTTTCATCCGTCGGTTATCAATGGTAAAAGCACTAGCTTTTGCATGAAAAATCCTGATGGAGTAAACTTATGTGAATAGTTACTAAAACCTCAGTTTATTTCTATAAATAAAATGACAAAACACCATAAAAAGCTTTCTTGGGCAATATCATTACAATTACACCATTAAATCATGCTATAAAAGCAAAAATCAAATACAATTATTGATCGAATCTTGAACGGATTTCAAACATAAAACAAAAATCAACTTATTACAGACACTCATAACATAACTCCAAGAGTCATGGGCGCAAAGGTACATATATATTTTTATACATGAATATATAGTAATACATGTATGAAATGATACAGAAAAAGCTTTGTGTAAATCCCTAATTAGTTTGGTCCTGCCATAAATATTCAAATCAAAACTTCGAAAGCCAATTATAAATTCTGAATGTAAAGTGTTACAATTATTCATCGGAGTCGTTGCCTTGAATATATTATATTTTATCATGTAACATCATCTAAAATTCTATATATTGTACATAAAAGCAAATAAAAGCTCTTGTTAGGCTTCACATTTAGTAGGTAATCTTTAAATAAATTTTGGGGTTTTAAAACTATTAGTATACTATATAAATATTATACTATTTTTTCACTAAAAAAAAAGATAAACTACTATTTTTTTTAATTTTTTAAAAAATCATAAAATGCAGAAAGAATGCTTGAAAATGTTTTTCAACCCTCAAAAAATGTCTGTAAATGAAAATATGTATGCTTTTTTCCATCATTGTAACTCAGTTTTATAGTATGTACTTGCATATTTGGTATACGTATACGTATGCTATGTGTATGATATAAAATCGTAAAAAAGAATACACAGTCGAAATAAGAATAAGAAACGCTGTATACAGGAAAATTGGATTGCTTTGTTATGTTACTTACGTAATTTTGGGGTTTAAATAGGCATAACTTGGTGAGGAAGAATAAGCTGTGATGTGCAGATAAGGGTAGTTGGTTGTAGCTGATTGAGTGGCGTTGTCTCGAGAAGTAAATACATACATAATACATTACATAGGTATATAGGTATACTCAAAAAACGACGAAATGAAGAAAAGTGAAAAACAGAATTAAGGTCGAATGTACATGCATAACTTTTAAGGAGATTTTCTTTCCCTATGTCACCAACGACCATAAAACCAAAATTAATTTTTTGCTCATTACCTTAAAGAATGGAGCAAGAAATTAGATATTTTATACGAGACTTCCATTGTGAATGGGATTTAATCTTTTATACTATGCAAAAAGCCCCACTCTGCAAAAATATTTTTCTTCTGTCCCTCCCCTATATCTCTCACAAGAGCGAATATATTTTATTCAGAGCATGCAAAATGCCATTTTGAATATGAAATTTTTGGTATCTGAATGGGTTAGAGGAGAAGACGAGAGGAGGGACCAAAAATTTAGGTGGTGGGTGGGTGGTAGTACAAACTGGCTTATTACCATTTGCCATCAACTTTGTATGCGTTTATATACAAAGTATTATATGTATATATACATATTTATTCAAGCGAAGTATACAAAAGTTGAATAGAAAGAGCTTTTGAATTTTCTTCGCATAACAATAGAGTCGACGACACAAAAGGGCAAAAAGATCTACATTTCAGTAAGCAATTTTCTGAATTTATTTATTCTTCTAAAATGTTCAAGTTGAAAAATGCATGCATATTAATGAAGTTTTAAACAATAAATTATACATTTTATCTCTAGTATCTACTATGTATAATATTAACAATGATATCAAAGAATTTATTTTTTTTCATCATGAACCTAATAATATACAGCAATGTGAATATGTAATCATATTTATGATGACGATGGCAATTATGCAAAAGCAATTGTGGAAAATTGTGATAAGATCGTAGAGTTGTGGATTTTCTTAACCTAATTTTCCTAATTCTGTCATTTCTGTTCAGTCCGTTTGTTTCAAATTAGAGGAAATTAGACTCTTATTGGGTTGTCTTCTCCGTATAATTCTATCTTCATATAAAGACACCCAACCATTCTGGTGTGCTTCTAACTAAATACGAATGTGTATCTGCTTTTGTTCCATTACCATCTAAATTTCCATCTTATCTACTGTGCTGAGGGAGCATCAAGCTAGTTTCTTCGCACGAGGGGTAAAGAGGGCTGCAAATAAATTTTTATATACGACGAGTGGATATATACAATTGTGTGTATTTTCTCCTATAAGCGACTCTACCAGATATATAGCAATGAGTGTATATTTGATTAAACTTCTTAACCCCGACTACCAACACCTACATCGTTCTCTCTTTCGTCTTGCAGTATAGCCTAATCTTAATACTCTTCTGTACTACGTATATGTTGATGGGTGGATGTGAGTGTACTTTGTCCTGGTGGATTCAGAATCCCTTTTACAGCACAATAAACAGCATAAAGAAAATTGAAGAAAATGTCATTGGAACATAAAAATTGAAATTGTCTCCAAGATTCTTTCCATACACTTTTTCTTTGCTAATAACTATGTATAGTCTACGTATGTACATATTAGATAGCGTAGAATTATAATACGAAATTAATAAGAGCAAAAATTATAAATCTCGTTTCTAGATACGATTTTTTAAAATTTTATTGCAAATATTGTAAAATTAGCTCTTTATGAATTTTTTTAACGATAATTCCGAAAGAATTCCATTTTATGAATCAAAGATAAGTTTCGGCGATTTTACTTTCTTTATAATTAAAAAATTATAGATACAGAATTCAATCGCATTTGTATCACATTTTTACGTGGTAACATTATCATACCGTATACATATGTATATCTTCTCTCTCAATTGATTCTTGAGGGTTAAACTTTGCTATGTTATCAATATTTGATATACTCACGGCGCTACCTTAATCCCAAATATATTTGTCCAGAAATTCTGATTTGCCTTAAGCTGGTGTATCTTTATCAAATGGTGCCGCTTTTGATGAAAATCCATAAAAACTGATTTAGATTTTCTGTTATTATCGTACACTTGCTGAAATGATTATAGGATCAAATATAAGATTTTTAATTAAACCTATTAGGTTGGGTTCTTTTCAAATCTTATGATGATCTCTGACTATAATTTATATTCCCGTATTATTGAAGCCTTAACATTATTCATTTGATTTATAATTATTTTTATTGATTTATCAAGTAGACTTAAATATTTTTTCATAAAAAGTAAATCTATATAATAAAGAAAGGTCTGTTTGTTGGTAATCTTCCGTCGTGTTCGGCTATACAAATCTACACCGTTTGACCGATCGCGATGAAATTTGGTACAGAGGCTCCTTATATCAGGCGGTTTCGAGTGGCCGTATCCATTTTCCCCCCAAAGCCCCCCTTCAGGTAGCCCCCATATAAAAGTCATGCATTTTTTGCGAATTTTTGAATTTGGCGCCGGAAATATTGTATGAAAATGATTTCTTCTCTTTGCAAAATTTTTTTCCGGGATTGATAAGTGGCCCTAATCTCCCTTTACACCATCACAGTTTATTTTCTCTGTAAAATTTACGCGAAGCGCAACAAATCCCCGCGAAGCGGGGCGAGCTAAATTGGAGCGAAGCGACAATTTACCTCGTTAAATATAAAACTCTTTTAAAGTACAAAAAACTTGTTTTTGGAACAAAACGACTTTTCAAGTTTGTGAAAAATAGTCATACAAAAATGTGCATGATTCTAGAAAAATTGTCATAGCATCTACTTATGTATTATGTACATACCTATATACACATACATATATGTACAAGTACATACTTCTTTTTTCAAAGAGGTTTACTCTACAGTACGACATGCCTTGAATTTCGAGTATTTTAGAATGAGGGGCTGAAGAATACGCTGCGACTGCTTCACTATATTCATTTCTGTGGAATGAAATCTTGATGGTGATGTAGGTGGGATCGTGCGCGTCTGTCACTTAGAGATAGATGGCGTTGCTACGGAAACCCCCATCACAATGCATAATAACAACCCCAAATGCCGACTACGTATACATAGCTATATATAATTCACCCTGGTTCATGCGCTACTCACATCTTGTATAGCATTAGATATACCACCACGTTATTTCGAAACGCTATGTATACACGAAATTATACTCTCTAAATGTAATAATGCTTTCATACTTGTAGAAATCTTCAATGTTAAATGGCCGGGCAGAAGAAGCGTCTCGTGGAATCAAATAGGAAGGGTGAGCGAGTCAGTAAATCGACTTTGCAATGTGAATTGTATTCTTGTGCGTAGGTGGAAACTTTGGTTGGTTGATATGTGAACCAATATAACCACCACATAAATATATATGTACACGAACATATATATAAGAATATATATGTAGGTATGTACATAATGGGGGAGGAAATAAATGAAGTTGTTTACATGTTTATTGCCGAATGAAAGAAGAAGCGCTTCCGAGGAATCTGGTATGTATACAATTATACGAATTTTCTAGGGGAAATGCCGGCACAAAATTTTGATTTCACCGCGCTATTCTATAGTACTTTTGCCAATACTTAAAGATAATAAAAGATTATTTTTATTGCAAACATTTTCTGGCAATAAAAACATTTTATGTCTTTTTCTGCTCCAAGTACCAAATAAATGATCATTTCATTAGGAAAAGCAGCGTATTCATATTAAATTAAAATAAGGCATTATGAGAAGGAATGGATGGAACCAAGTCTTATATATAATGCCACATTCAAACGGGTCGAAACGATACTTCCATTAAAAATACATTACATCTTGGATGTCCATAAGCTTGGTCCTCTCCAATACAATTTTCCTGGGAGATCCCTTAGGTCCGAAGAAAATTTCCTTGTGGAAATAATATTATTCCAAGTAAGAAATTTACATCTAAATCGAAAGATTGATGCTTTTAACTGTCTTACAAATCCATATTGAGTAAATATCTCATACAGTTTTTCACAAAAATTTACATCTAAGGAACTTCACCATTCAAAGCGTAAACAGGGAACTTGCGTAGAAAAATATGCTTCTGTCGTAAAGACCTTTTTTTCGTAGTACTTTAAGCAAGCGTGAATAATTGTGTTCTTTTAGTTGTTAAACAGGCTAAACTGTTTTAAGACTTCCTACTTTTATGACAACCTCTCGGTATTTTGTCTATATCTTTCAATATGTGTACTCCAAAGTCTTTATACAAGGTTACGTTTTACGTATTCGGACTGTATACCTATACGTAAAATTAATTTGAACCAATTGCATTTTGCAAAATGCGATAATTTTTTCCGCGAAATCTTTATTTTGTTATCTAAGTTTTTCCGTATATCTTTTGTTCTATGAAATAATAAAAAAAACCGGTACTACCCAGAAAATACATATCTTTAAAGGAAAATACATAGCGACATATATGAAGTAAATATATGTAAGTATTAGAATCTATAAATGTACGTATATTTTATGCGAAAATATTGATAATTTATTTTTACGATGTAGACAACCCTAATTTTGATATAGTGAAGAAAATGTATGTTGTCGTACCCTCCTCTATACCATCTCTAACCTAACCCTGGCCTTCATGAGACAAGATTCATTTTATATGTTCGAGCTTACACCTTAAGGCACCTTTACGACCCAAAGGAGGACGAGAAGTCCTTATTCTCTTCTCGTTTTTCTTCTTTTCATTTTCATATAAGAGACGAGAAAGTGTGTCGTTGGGAAAATGGTTGAAGATAGGAGCTAATTCTGGCAAAAATATTTTCTTTTCTTTTCTTACAATTCGTGAGTTATAAGGTTTTTTGGCATTCTCACAAAAAAAACTTATAAATTTGTAAGATCTAAAAAGTTTCACAGTTCAACTTTTAGAACACGTCGCGAGAAACATTTTTGCTATAATAGAAAAGAAAAGGTTTTGGTATTCCGGCCGAATATTTTCTTATAACTTGTAAGAAAATCTTACAAAATCATATATTTTATAAGGACCTGCCGAGGTGCTTTTTCAATCTTTTTGTGAATTTTGTGACCACCAAAGCATGATTCCTTATCATCATAGGCAACAATTGACTACTTTGACGGATATTTTACATGATTCTGAGTGTTTGGAATTGTTTTTTAACAAAAAATATTGTGAAATATGTGGAAAAACTCTGACCATTTTTTGTGAATTATGCCAACGAATGTCAATAATTTTCAGAGACTTGGCCTTGAGGAAGATGATTAGAATTATGCATTCACACAGGCTCTGCATTAAAAGATACTTCTGTAGTGTAGAAAAAAAGCAAAAGTTAGAGTATGGGAAGACATTTTATTAAGGAACATTCTATGTAGATTCGCGAGTTCTTCTCTTAATGCCATTCCGGAGAGCTGGTCCCACCAATTTCAACTCTTCCATAAATGCTTCCATCATTCCGCATAAGATCCTGCTTATTAAACAAAAATTTCATGCTGCCTGAGAGTTGTCCGGGTATTCCTTCCCAGAATCCGTGGATGCCACAGATGTTCAAAAGCTCCGGATGATTCAATTTTTTTCCATGACAGTCTAGATAAAAAAAATTTAAGAAAAAAACTCTTAATTCATCATGGAAAATGCAAAAATACTTTAAAAGGGTTAAATTTTTACCAAAAATCGAATAATCCATTGTGTTTTGTTGATAAATTCACTTAACTTTAACCTCATTTTATTTGTTTACATTAACTTTTTTCACTTCGTCTATTTTCGGTTTCACTTCGTTTTTCAACGTAAACAGCGACATCTGTTTTCACTTCCAGTTTCGGAGGTCTGTTACTATAAAATAATGAAAAAGAAATTTTTGCTGGAACAGCAAACCTTACAAAATCCCTTGTAAGACGAAATAAATAGAAAATAAACGTCCCTTTTCAATAAATTTTCTGTAATAAAGTTCGATCCGAATTAATTTTATTTATTTTCTCAATGTCAAACGTCACAAATAGCGACATCTAGTTACGTTTTGCTGTTTTGAGGGGAATGTTCTAAAAAGGTGCTATAAAAGATTTTTTTGCTGGAATACCAAATCTTACAAAATCCCTTGTAAGACGAAATAGATAGAAAAGAAAATATTTTTGTGAGAATAAGCACCATAGTCGAAACATTGCATATTACCGTAAATGTGTATAGCCTAAAGACAGCATATTGTGCTCAATAGTGTCGTAAAACTAGGATAAACATTATAATACAAGTTCCATTGGTAGCAAAATACAAATTAATTAAAATAACCCACCCTCAAATCCGTGTTATGTGTGACAAAAGCAAGAATATTTGACCCATTCTGTGTCTTTGGTACATGAGGTTCTCAAGGAGAGGAAAAGAATCATTCCTCACATTTTTTAACTAGATTAATGAAACTCCTAATTTTATAAAATAATTTCAATTTACGTGAAAAAGAAAAATAAGAAACAATGAAAACTGTTCAGTCCAATGCAAATTTCTCTAACTTTTTACTGAAGTCGGCTACAACCCTTATATATCTATACAACCTACAGTATGTGAAGGTATTTATATACCTTCTTCATATTATTTTATAGACATAAAAATAACCCATATACCTACCCATTTATTTGTACATTTAGCATACTTATGGGCTACCATTGTGAATAAAATCCAGCAGTGAGATGTGAAATATATGGTGTGCAACTCTTAGAGACCAAAACCAACTCTAAATGGAGCACAAACATTCTGTCGTTGACAATCCCAGGGCTCAAGCACACATAGGTCGTTGCCAGGGATTTTCTCAGATTTTGTAAGATTCAAACGAATTAGTCCACTGTACGATTGATTTTTTGACCTTCCCACCTTTCTCCCCGAAATTGCCATTGTTCATGCTACATACTTTCGAATGTGGAGCACTAAACGCAATGTATTATCTTAATTGCCTTGAATATCTTCCGATCTTCTCAATTTTCTCCTTCCCTTCTTGTCCCACATTTCCTTCAACCTCACCAAATGTGGTGTCTTACAAATCCTCTGGGAATCTTCCGGAGCGTGAGTGGTTCTTTGCATCATTGAAAATGTTTTGTAGCAAAGTGCAGAAAAACATTGACACATAATGTTTTTCTTTCAACTTCTTTTCCATCTAAAATAATTTCATGGGAAAGGACAATTATGCATTAAACTCTATTTATGTAATAGATATTTTACCAAATCTTTTTATATGTCTACTAACATTGTGTCTGACTTGAGATAAATTAGCGGCTACCGGATGCTGGCAATGATTAATATGCAAACAACATTGTCATGATTCCAGAGCACGCATGCGTTTAATTGCTGGTGACATGATGACATCAATCAAGGAATAGTCTGTTTGATTGGATTCGTTTAATTGATTCAGATTTATGTTTAGGTATCTAATATTACACGTAAAATTTCTCAATATAATTACTTGACGATGATCGAAGAATATTATTTTAAAGAAGCGGCAATGTGATTTTTAATGATTTTTTGGTAAAACTGGACCTTTTTTGATTAATTAGAAAATTAACTAAGCATAATGGCGTAATGCATGTAGATGTAAGTAATTCACCAATTATAATAAGGAAGCTAGAAAGTAATTGTATTTATTTCTGCAATTAATTCATTTCTATAAAGCTTTCTAAATTTTATACCTCTAATTTGTCTTCTCTGTCCTTCATTTTAATCTCCACATCCCCGTATTACTTTAAAAATTTGCAGAACTAAATTTTAAATAAAAAATTCGCAATTTTTCTGAAGATTAATTGCGTTTCCATTTCTGATTCATTTTCGCAATCAACTATCTTCGTATCATCAAAATAGAGCTCTTAAATAAGATTAGCAAACCCAATTTGGAATGATATTTCAGCAGAAACTACGTATTGGTACTATTTTCTCGTTAAAATGTGAAAGAATCAATAAATTGTCTAGCTTATGGTAAATGCTACACAGATACAATAAATGCTTGACTTATTTGAATACAAAAATAAAATCAAATTTTCATCCAATATTTCAAGATTGGCAAAATATTAGATTATACCCCTATAGTATTATGTGTACACATATTTATTTGGATTTCCTTTCAAAAGTATTCTGAGAATATTTCTTGAAACATCACAATGTATTGGTTATAAAATATAGACACAAATGGAAGATGAAAAATCTTTTTTTTTTACCAATTCAACTACATATATAATACATACAGAATAATTCGAAATTCTACATAAGACGAGTTTTCCCCCAAAATCTAAACGAAATTATCTTTATGTAGCTTATTGTACCTACATTTCTATATAAATCGATTTACATCCTACGGTGCATATGTGTATGAAACACAAAACATCACGCTATCCCTTTGAAAACGAAGAAATTGTGTATAGTATATGGATATGCGTGTTTGTATATTGAGAAGCGAAGCGAGGGCCCCCCTTTTATATTCCGAACAGTTACCCTTGATTGGTCCTTTCTACTCTAATCCCGGGCTTAAGACCGTCCTCCCTTATTTTCTTCTTGCGCTCACGAACAGCAGAAGCCGAACAGCGAAAAGATAGACAGTCATTTTAATAGCTAACAACATATCCTCCTCTCTGTATATTGCTACTACACTAGAGATGATAATATGATGAGAATTATCTTTCCATACCCAAACGCTATACAGGGATGGGGACATGAGCTGCGCGGAGGAAAGTGAAAGACGTTCCTTCACAAACTTAAAATATAAAACGATTCCTCTTCAGAAAGTCGATCAAATTTACAGCATCTTGAAACACTCACAGAGGGGAATGGCATCGATGGGAAATGGTAAAAAATCTAAAAACAAATTCTGTGCGGATTATGTGGGATTAAATATGATCAACTAATTTTAGTTTTCAAATGAAGTAAACCAGAATGATGCACAGAAGACAAAATGCTTGTCTGTAATTATAGACACGTGGACTTGCGTGAAATTTCAAGTAAATACGCTGAACATTTGTTATGTTATATGTAGATATATACAAAATGGTTTATCATTTAAGTGAATAAAGAGGTTTTAAACAATCACCGGGCCCACAGCAAAATAAACCACTCAAAAGAAGTTGTTGCAAATTCGCCCCCATAGAGGGGTATATGCTGGTACTTTGTATAGCAACGTTTGGAGTTTGCATGAGAAGAAGTCCTCGACGATGGGATAAAAAGATTTGAGATAATCTAGAATACATTAGCGGTAGCTTTCTGCGGATTCCTATTCAATTCTTCAGGTATCCCAGGGAATCCATGTAAATTACGACTTGCTGAGCGTTTTCACCATTTTCTCCTTCTATACATATATCACAGTGCCTGTATGGGGTGATAGGGGAAAACTAAGAAAGCGTGAGTGTACTACCCCAAAAATAGGCGACAATGAATTGAAATTTAGTTTGGATAGTGTATTAAATTGATTTTTCAGTCCCTTAATATTTTTTTCATCATTTTTTTAAGTCTAAAATATAAAAATCTGTGCTCATTATTGCAATTTTATAATAAGAAGAAAATCTCTGATGAAAATTGTTTTCTTCGCGTTTTTCTTATAATAATCCTTCGTTTAACTATGTGTTAAAATAAAACAGAACACGAATCAAACAATAAGAAGAATCCTTTGTAGAAGAAATAGATAAAAATTATTTCAAATAAGATGTATTTTCCTTTGCAAAAAATATTGCAAATGGAAGTGGAGAACCATGGTACATTACGTGTATATCTGCACGTTTTATTTCTTTGTTTTTACCTTCATCCTCTGGAGGAGTATTATTGAAAGAATAAAAAAAGGGAAATGAAAAAAAAGAGCGTACTCGTGGAAAACTTGTATTTGTTTATTTTGAACTTTTCTTTATACCCTTACTACTTGAAGGAAAACGCACGAATCCTCTTTCGTCTTCATACAAAGTGAACAACAAATGGTAAACGGGAAAATTTAACGGTGTGGCAGGATACCTAAAGAAAAGGCGAGAGTGGAAGTATAAAATACAAGAGTGGAGCTTCTGGTGTTACGTCTACCATAAGCGAACATCATTTATTGTAAGAAGAGAACAAGATTTATTGCAAAATGTGTGACGTCATAGTATGGTAACATTTTGAAATACTGAAATTCAGATAAAATATTGCCATTTGGCTTGCAATGAGAAAACTTGTGGTGGAAGAGAGACTTTATGATGTTAAAAAAAAGAACCCATCCTTTTTAGTATTTTTTTTTCTTTTCAAACAATACGCATAGCTATATAAATTAAATAAATATACATACATACCTAAACTCAAATTTTGTTCACATTCAAAAAGGGTCAAAAAATAAGAGATGCAAAATATCACGGCGTCAAGGAAATAAGGGGTGGAAAAGTGGTGAGAGTCACCATTGGCTTTTCCATTTTTTCCATCTCTTCCTCCAACCTCATCTGTTATTTTCATACACCAAGAAGAGAAGAGATCAATTCCGAAAGAACCGACATCAATTATTTCGTGTCCATCCCCTACACATAGAGTAGCACAGTATATATGGAACAAGTGGTAGAACTTCCTCTCTGTTTGATGGTGAAATCGTGGTAATGGAACAAGACAGTCAGTGGATACCGCAAAAGAAACGAAGATATATTGCCGAAGAACCCGTCGTACTATAAATAAGAAAATGTGGGTGCTCATTTTGTGGTGTGTCTTCTTGAAATCTGGAAATGATGATGGGAAAACGCAGACCGCAAATCAACCACTTGGGAGATTTATAGGCGAATGGACAGGGAGTTTCTAGTTTGGCATTAGACAGCAATAATGACATATTAAGTACCTATACTAGGGGTGAATTCTTCACCAAGAAATAATGACTTAATTTATGACAAAAGCATGCAATATTTTACTCCGCAATTATCATTATTAACTGAGATTTAAGTTTCTAAAGATATGCTTTTACAATATATACTTCATAACTTAAAGCTCTTTGTTTTTCAAATAAATTTCAAATGTGCTTTTGAGTAACTTAATCTATAAATGTAGGTATGTATATATAAAGAAAATTCTATAAAATACAATTATGTTTCATATTCTTCAGCAATCTCAATGTAAGAATACGGCAAAGACAACAAAAAAATAAAGAAAATTGCTTTTCCTCATGTTCCATTCTACAAATGAAATTGAAAAAGACTTCTATTTATTCTACATACTCTGTATACTACATACGTATATAACATTTTTTAATGGAAAATAAAAGCATTCCAATAAGTCTTCGAAGAAAATAATATAAATGAACTTTTTTTAAAAATTAAATTGATGCAACATCGAGTGATTTAATACATTGCTTTTATATTAAAATTTGCATCAAACCATTTTTTTTAATACAACCCTGTTTAATTCATTATTGTCCCATAATGTTTCACAGAGTTTTCCACACAATCTAAAAGAGATATTATACCGAGGTATTATGGGACAACCTAATAGCTGGTGGAAACTCAAACTACGTGTCTCAGCTATTCACAGCTGTCGGTAAAATAGGGAAATCTCCATTGAATAACAACTATAATTATCATTTCAAGCTCTAATTGATTTTAATCACAGAGATAGTAAATACAGAAAGATACAACAAGAAAGAAAGAAGAAGAATTGGCAGATTCCTTAACAATCTTCACTTAAACTTTATTTATCTTTTGATTTATATTATGTTCAATGACATTATATAAAAAGGTACGTTTTTTTTTAAATTGATCTTTTCATTTTTATTCTTTTTCTAAAGAAATTTCTTTTATTTAAAGAGACTTGGCAACTTAATTATTTTTATCAAAAATCTACACAGAACTAATGGATCATGAAAAATTTTTGATAATAACAATTAGTAAAATAAAAACATAATATTTTATAAACCATTTTATTCTGTATCAAAATATTTTTAAATTCGTCGCACATCCATGGTTCATCCTAAATTCAACGTAAATCATACCTGAAATGGTAAAACAAAGCATAAGTTTTTCTTTATGTAAAAATTGTAAAAAAATATATATAGAAAAAGAAGAATGATTTGCATGTAATTTTGAATAAAATTATGAGGAAAATAAAATTGGAAGAGACATACTATGAAATAAGATATAGAAGCTTTATGAAGAAAGAGTTACGTCTGAAGGATTCTGATAGCATTTTATTCTATCTTCCAAACATCCGTTTTCAATCATATGTATAGCGTACATCATTCCTAAATGGGAGGGGAATAAAAATTTTCAGTTTGTTTTGTTAGGCAAAAACACAGGAAAGCGAGACAGTGAGTTTTGTTATATGTATGTAATAAAATAAAACGCTAATGAAGCATTTTGTGGTATAAAAGTGAGAAAGTTTCTTTCAAAACACACACTCAGGTGAGAAAATGTTTTGTGAGGATATGAAGGTACAAGGTGAGAGGTAAAAGAAAAGCGTTTTTTTTTTTGCTTCGCAAAATATGTGAAGAAAATAAATTAATTTAGCAAGGTAGGAAAACTCACCTGTGTTGTGCCAATAGTAGAGAGCGCACACAACTAGGATATGCCACAAGTTGTGAGAATGACCCAAATAGTCCACCTTCCCGGTGAACCATCGTTCTGGTATGCGAGTGATGTAGATGAGGAAAGCCAAGCCGACAATTATGTACATTCCAATAACACGTGGAATAAGAAGCTGAATATGTAAAAACAAGAAAAGTGGGTGTATGATACTTCACTTACATTTCACTATCACGAATGATATATTCAGTTTACATATTAAAATGTATTAGCAAGTTCATCCATTTGATAATCGTCCCAGTTTATTTGGGCACCTTTGAATGTCACACGACAATTTTTTACATAACTTGCATTCCATTTACCAATTCGACCGCAGGTGAATTTTCATCAGAAAACATAAACACTGTTTTATATTTCACGATATGCTTAACATTCACACGTGAAAGTTATTATGCAAGTTCAAATTAACACAGTGTGTCGACCGATGTCGAATTGTTTATTGCAAAATTCTTATCTTGCGTGAATCGCACACATCGCCGTGATGCGCTAAATTGTGAAAATTTAACCCATTTCAATGCAATTTTGGCACACATCCATCACAATAGATCCATGTAATATGTGTATTTCACTATTGTGTAGGTATGTAATACATAATCTTAATGTTCAACATTGCATTTGACCTTAAACTTTTCGACAATAGCACTTCCCTCCTCAGAAAGTATAAGAAACTTTTAGACAAACGTATAATACTCACTCGAACCATCGCATTCTCAAAACCACCCATCTCAATGGTCCAATGAATCGTCGGAATTACTCCGTAGGCAGCCCAAGCGACAAACATAATCATCTTTACATTTGAATGCACCTTCAGTTTCGGTATTTGGAGAATTAACGCAGCAATAAAAATTGCTCCAACGGTAAATATATAAAAATTCCTTAATTTCTGAAAATAATAACAATAAAACATTTTATTAGCGCATTAGGTAAAATTCAATACATCATACAGACAACACGGAAACTTTTTCTTTCTTCCCATGATCGTCATCAATTTTCAATCATACAAAAGTGAAAGGAACAAACAGAAAAAGTACTTAAAATAAAATACTTATTAGAAGTTGGAGGTTCATTACTAAATCTCACTACCCATATAAGCATATGACTTTCAACGTCATTATAGCTTATTGTATTAATTAATAACTTTGCTGCTATTTCCTCAAATAAGATGGTACATCACATATTAGCACTTTGCGATCGAACTGGAAAATATCTTCCCTATTTCACGTATTTGACATAGCTTAAAATTGCAAAAGGAGGCTGATTTGAAATATTGCTACATTTTTATTATTAGGAAACTTTAGTAATTTTCTAAGGTCATATTGGAACATTATTGAGATAAAACTCTTGATTTAAGCTTTTTGTTTAAATATTTGGAACTTTTTTCGTACATAATATCTTTTGAATCACCAGGAAATAACCAGGCGTCTCCACCGGTATTATGTATCTTGAATTGTGTGAAGAGAGGATTGAAATAACACAAAGTTAATAGATATTTTTCATTTATGCAAAATATATGATCATTTTAAATGCTGCACTTTCATTTACTTATTTGTTATGACCCTCGAAGGCTTGAAATTCGTATTAGTTCCAGTAAATCACACTTGAAATTGATTTTATGCTTAAAATAAAGATTTTACCTTCACAATGATATAATGATACAGTAGGTACATAAAGGAGAATAAAAGATTTGAACAAATTTGATTTTTTGTATGCAGAAAATCAATCAAAAAAACTTTGATCATGATAAAATTTCTTAACAAGCAATGTTTAATTTTTAATAAATTTAATAAAAAATATACTTACATCATGGCACCAGAAGGCATAGTAAATGCCACTGATGTAGATAGCAAATAGTGACAAGGCAATACCAAAGAGGTCATAGGCTAGGAAGCAGTCGTAGTCCTTTTCTGAACGACAAGAAAATGTATGGTAGACAGAAGAGAGGATCATGCACATTTGGAAGCAAATGAGGAGAGCGCAAACCACAATTTTGTCATGGCTGGTCGCGTGAATATTGAGGAAAGTAATGTCCACAAAGCTCAGTCCGAGAAATAAAAACCATCCAAATATATGACTCCAAATATTTATCTAAATAAAATACATGAATATTTGGTTAAAATAAAAATTGATTAAGTATAATTTTTAAAAGAAAATGATTTTACCGTTTCGTTTGTCCACCAAAAAATACTTTCAAGGCATAATTTTGTTGGAAGTAAATTTCTGTAGCCATTGCGAATGTAGGAGTTAAATTGCAGGTATTTTGGCGCCTATTTTCACGTGGCGGAAATCCCCATTAAAACATATAAATATTCAATAGAGTCATTGACATTTTGGTCGTGAAAATTAAGTTAAAAAAACTTACGTCGTCATAACATAGAAGTTTCCGCAATTTTTTGTACTCATTCACTGATATTTGGTGATTACTGCAATCTTTGTTTACAGTCTCAGCCTTTGTATCTGACTTTTCCTCGATGCATTTGTTATTATTCATCATCTTTGTTGTTCCATTTTCCATAAGAACCGTCGGTTCAATCGAGGACACATTGTTCTGCAAAGAGAATGTGAAATTGTTTTACATGTCTTTTTGAGCTTTTTTCGAAAGTTTTTTTTATAGGAAAATTACATCTTGTTTATTAAAGGTCAGTTTACTTTTACACGACCCTTCATGTTCACCACAAAAGACCAACACAAGCATTTCTTTTCCTGAGTCTCTGTACACTGTAATTCATTTTTTTAGTAAACTGCTACTAAAGTCTGTAGTAATGAAACATTTACTAAAATTTTTAGTAATTATAACAGAAAATTTTAGTTATGTTGCCTGGAATCACTAAAGTCTTATGTTATCCTTACTAAAATTATATTTAGCTGTGATTTTTTTAGTGAAGATAACTAAAATTTTTAGTTTTATTGCCCTTTTACTAAAGTTTAGTAGGCAATTTAGTCAAATTCTTTACTAAAGTTTCCAGTAAAGACATAACTACTAAAATTCTTTAGTTATGTCAACTAGAATTTTAGGATTAATGACTACAATTGTTTTGTCTTCTTTTTACTAAAGTTTAGCCATGCCAATCAATAATTTAGTTGATATCACTAAATTGACAAATTTTGATAAAAATAAATTTTTTAGCAAAAAATTACAATTTTTATTTCCTCTTTATCTATTTATAATAATTATTTCTGATCAAGTTAATTTGCGAAAATATTAGCAACGCAATGTCTTTTACATATTGTCTTTGTTCCAATGCAAGATGTTGCAGCTCAAACTATTTTTATTGTTTTATTGGGGTGCCGAGGTCCAAAAAAAAATGCATGCAGAAGATTTGTGTGAAGAACGCATACAATACATATACCGAAGGCCTTATTTTTTCTCACCCTTTCCTACCCACACACAAATTTTTCTCCTCAGCACCCTCTTAAGTATCTTCACAAAATTCAGTTCTTTATGGAATTTTCCATTGAAAGTACGCAAAGTACTTTGTCTTCAATCAATGAGATATGTGAAAAGTAAATTTAATCCATTTATAGGAATTTTTAGTGTGTAAATTGTGAAAAAGCCGATTGTGAAAAAATGGATAAACGTGACAAGGTAATGTATAATTTTTATAATTAACAATACTTTATATTACGAACTGATTTGCAATAAATAAAATTACCAAACTTAAATTCAACCAACTAATTATATGATTTTACTACCTTGCAGTTAATCAGACTACATACAATAAATAGGAGAGATACGTGGATCTTATTCTCATCGAAGCCATCCTGTCTGTACTTTGATAGTCTTCTGATCCCCATTAATAATTGAAACAGGATAAAGGAAATCCAATAGCGAAAATTAAAATTTAAATGTAAGTAAGTACTTATGTACATTTGTCATGAAATTGATTAGATCCAAAAATTTATCAATTTCAAAAACCCAAAATATTAATTCTTGTTCAAATTTAATAGATTTCACGGAACGAGCGCATATAGCCCAAGATCTTGTGCGTTGTAAACCCATAATCAAATTGTGGAAAATTCGATTGAAGGAAAAGGATAAACACGAAAAGGTACTGTATTTTTTGTATGATTTTTGTTTGATTTATACTTCCATTTATTTTATCAAATTATTTGGAATAAATCTGTTTAAAATTATCAACCTTTATTCAAACTAATTCTATGATTTTACTACCTTTCAGTTAATCAGTCCACAATAAACAAGAGGAAAATTGATCTAATTCTCAACAAAGCCCTTCTATCAGTACCTGGATAAAGTCTGCTGATCGCAAATATTGATTAATATACGATAGAGGAAATCAATTCGCAAGAAATGAAGTTTAAAGGTAAATATATTTTTCAAAAAATATACTATGTGTTAAAAATTTATTACATCAGACAGTTCAGAAAATTAATTATAATGTAACTTATTTAACAGATTTCATCAACTGACATAAGAAGCAGAACTTTCTCGATTCCATGAAGAGGGGAACTTTGGAAAAAAATGATGCTGAATGTTGTGGACACTTACATAAAATTGCCCAACTCCACCGGACACATTGGCTTTTTTTTCAACAAAACGGGGTATAAAAGACATCCCATTTTTAAAAATTGTTTTATGTAATTAAAAGTTATGATTGATGTATCTAGTTTAAATGACTATATTTTTTTTAACAAAATGTCTTCTAAATGTAAATTAAAATTTAAGTATACCTGTCTATGTAATTATTATAAATATTGTATAAAATGTACTATCAATTTAAGTGAAATAAAAAAAAAGATTTTTTATGAAAATCCAATTTTTAAATATTTTAGTAAAAAAAAACTAGATTTCCAGTTGGCATAGCTAAATTTTAGTAATCCAAGAATTTATAATTGATAGTTATGTCCACTCAAACCTCTGCTGGCATTCCTAAACTTTAGTAGTATATAGACGTAAAACATTTTAATAATCATAACTAAATATTCTGTTGAAAGAACTAAAATTTTTCGTTTTGAGCAACTACTAAAATTTTAGTAAAAATTTCTTTACTAAAATTCTCTACTAAAGTCCAGTCAGTGCCAGTTTTAGTAATGATAACTAAAATCTGAATTACAGTGTAGACAGGAAATTAAACATAGACAGGAAGACAAATTTATACGCAGACAAAAAATAAGTTATACAAAAAAGCTCTACACGTTTGCATATTTTAAATACCTCCGTTTATGCTGTGTTGGGAAATTTGAATCCTTGAGAATTTAAAACGTAGGTACGCAATTTTTAAAAGATTCGGACTTTTTTTTAAAAGCTACATTAATTTAAATTTATTCATTTCCCATTTCCCGAAATTGGAAATTTCTAGAAATTGATGACATATTATTTGTTTGATGTGAAGCATTGATTCAGGTACGTTTTGTAGTTCTTTCAAGGAAAACGAGGCTCTGTTTCAGTCATCAACTACTGGGAAATTACTCGGAGTTCCCCATCATCTGTGGAAAGGTTAATAAAAATATTTTCGCGGCCTACCATCTGTTTTTGCATTTCTCTGTTTGCAAAAACTCATATACATACATAGTAGGTACCTACATAGTATGTGAGCATGTTAAGATAAAAGCTGGTATTTATTCAAATCAATGGAGTCAAATAAGATTGCATAACGCACAGAATAAGCTGATAAATACGATGCTGTAGTAGAAAAGTGGATACAAAATTATTGCACTGGGTGTGAATTCGTGGTCATCGTACTACTTATTAGATAAGTTTTTTTTTCAGACATAATTACATAACTATTGACCGAATTTTGAGGAGATTGTAATACAGTCTCCGACTACCTCAATTTTTATGTAATCTCTTTCGTCGAAGTTGCGACTTCTTGTCTCAAAATATCTTATGCCCAATGCACATTTTAAGATACCTCCTTTCAATTAACACATAACTTACGTGGGGACAATTTGGTAAATATATATTTCATAAATTTGGCAAATACCTTAGTCAACAATGCCAGTATTCAAAAAATATCCCACAAGGAAGAGGTTCAATATTTAATGTTTAAAATTGGATTTATTTATTTTCTTACAGGAATAAAAATACTTTAAATATTAATTTTATAGTGATCATTTTGCAATTTAATTTAAATATTCGACTTGCTCTATTTGATAACGTATGAATGACATTAATCTTAGAAATTCAAATTTGTGTCAAACAATGAAATAATTTGTGGTTAGCTCTCTTTCGTAAATTTCACCTAAACCACAAGAAAATTACAGGAATTTCACTTTCAGAGGAAGCCACTTAGGTATCACCACAACAAAGCATTCTTACTGACTTAAAATACCCTTTGTTCAGTTGCATAAAAATCCTAAATTAAACCATGAAGTCAGTAGAAAGGGCATATTTGATAAGGACGCCAATTTTATTTATAAACCCCACGAATACATAATTTGATTATTTTGCACCACCAATAGAAATTTATACATACACTTTTGAAGTCTTGAACTAGATTTGTAATTGTTTTAGACATTTTCCTCTCTTATAAAAATATACATATAAAACTGTAAATCCTTGTCTTTTAATTTCACGTTTACACAAACTTCAGCTCATTTGTCGCTATAAACAAAACACATGTTCCTCTCTATACCATATCATTGCACTTTGAAATCTTTTACACTATAGGTAGGTAGTTTAATTCATTTTAAAAATCTCTTTGATTGAAAACAAAAGCAAACAAAAAAATTAATCCTACTGGCGCGAGTGGCTGCTTTCAACTAAAAATCCAAAGCGAATGGTCAACATTAAAGCTGCAAGGTGCCATTCCACGAGAAAACAATTTCGCCATCATATTCTTGGCGGTGGCAAAGCTTTATGTTTAATTATTGTTACGTTATATTACATAAAACAACATACAAATGCATTATTTCTATGTATTTGTTGGATTCTCCAGTTGAATGTACATTGAGTGAAAAAGTGGGGAAAGCTCTCTTATATGTGTAATTTCAATAGTACTGGTAGTTATTTGAAAAGTAAAGTAAATTGTGGGGTATTACATAGAATGTTTTGTATTTGATTTAATATTTTAAAATTAGTAATTTAAAAACTTTTTTTAAAGTAATTTTTAAAACAACCCATGAGATAATAGATCTTAGCCTAACTATAAAAACGCTGAGATCAAGTTATTTGTATATAAGAACGCCATTAAGTAGACAAAAAATAAACTGATGAAGCATAAAAATTGTTTTCTTAAATTCTCCTTTAAAGAAAAACTATAAAGATTTTATCAAGTAATGAAAGAATGAATTGATTCGGATGATATAAATATTTAAACTTTAACATCAACCCTTTCCAGGAACTTAAGCAAGAACTTAAACTTTTCTTGAATATCAATTGGTCATTAACCTTTTTTGTTATTGTGAATCATACCCTCGAGATTTAAGATTTTTATCTGCCCAAAATAATATTATAACTTCCTTGACTTATCATTGTACGTACAAATAGCCAAGATCCTAATGTTTTAAAGTCTGTGCAAAAATTTAGTGTCTAAAATTAAGCAATTAAAAAAAATAATTCATTGATTTTTTATCAAGGCAAGATGCTTTAAATCTTTTATGATTGGAGCATATAAGTTTGGGAGATACGATAAATAAATTACATTGCGGACATGGTGTATAATTTAATGAATCTAAATTACCTTTGAAGCACGACGATGAATACAACTATTGTGGCCGTTTATTGATGCTAATATTTGTGCTTTCATGAGACTAAATTCATCCATCCTTATTAGAAACTATTCTTTCTCACAAGACACAGTCTCTCTCTAGATAGGACTTTTCACTAAAGGAAATAAAGAGAGTGTCCGTATCGCACTAAAGACTCTTTACTGTATAACTTGATTAAGAAATTCAATTTAAATTCTAATAAATGGAACAAAATAAGAATCACTAATTTCCTAAAGTTAATGCAAATTAGGGTCGCACTCCTATATTTATTGCATGAGCGATTTGCACTAATGCAACCCAAAGGAGCGCAAGCCAAAGTACTTAACAACTCGCGATTTCTTGAAACACTGAACTGCGTGTGTTGAAACTGTGCACAACTTTCTGGTATCAAGACTTGAAAGTCAAGTACATAAACCAAGTATTTCCACTTGTACGTACACACTATTCCCCATACTACGTCACTTCACACACACGAACCAACTATATTCACGTGAATCACTTTATTGGGGAAACGAGGTACTATTTTAAGAGAAGAAAAATCTTCCTCGGCAGTTAAGAGCCAGACGAGGCATTTCAATGGATAATTTTTTTTACTATAGCATCGCATGACATAATAATACATTCAAATTATAAAAATTTCCCAATTTGAGAAAAACAAGCAATTTTAAAATTTTGCAGAATTGTTGTGAAAGTTTTCGAGGACAGAGAATACTCACATATTGATTACATTACATACCATACATAATACATTATACTGCAATTTTTACTATATTCTATTTTCTACTACATATACAACACGGTAAATAGCGAATTCTCCAGGTGTTTCATTCATATATGTATACACACAGAGATTTAATTTCAATATTAAGGAAATCTAACAAAGTAATTTGTTATCTTTTTTCCGCCGAGTAAGAGCTACATAATTTTTTTCAATGTTAACATTGAAAATCTGAAGATAACCTTTTTCACATAGGGGAGCCTGATGTATATATAGCATCATTTTTTAAAGAATTTTAAAGAAATAAAAACTCAAAGTTTAGTTAATTTTAATTTGGGGAAATTCCTTAAATTTTTCAAGAAAATCACCGCAGAAAACTTTTTGCAATATTCATTTTCTTAATCGTAATAACTTCATTCAATTACAAAAAAATGTTCTTTTAACAAAATCGGATAAAATATTTTAATGACTCGAGTTGAAGAACATTTGCCGGAAATGGATTAATTAAATTAACAAGATATTTTATGGAATTAATTAACAAACTTAACAGCATAAATAAATCAGATCATAAAACTAAAAAACTCTAAACCTTGCCAAACTTCCGTGTTTTATTGTCCATAATAAGTCCCGCCTGTGTCTTGTTTTCATTCTAAAAATTTATAGAAAAAATGTAAAGAATCATAAAAATTTTGCGTAGCGTGTAGTGCTTAAACTTTAATAAAATTAGTTTTCAGCACAATTTTTATGGCTTTTAATGAAAAACTTTTAAGACTTACAATCTTCTTTATCTCGATTTTCTTTCACTCGGTTAATTTGTTTTTTCTATACAATAATCATAAAACTTAGGTTTCTTGTAAAACACAGTTCACTCTTTAAAATAATAATAAGCGGAAAAAACTACAATTTGATCTTAAAATGCAGTGTCAAAGTTTAATGAATCCCACCGTTTCCATTTAAATGTTTGTTGATAAAAAAAAGTTATAAGTAATGCGATAAAGTTAAAAATTTATGTAGGTACATGTTCCACTAAATACATGGCACGTGTTCGATTGACGTCTGTATTTTTTTAGCTGTGATTCTTTCTTAAAAGAAGCATTAGCTGTGATTCTTTCTTAAAAGAAGCACAGCTTCTGTGTACACTCAAAAATCCAAAGTCGTCAGATCGGGCTCAAACTTGGGATGACCACGAATTAGGGTCCCCACATTCCAAAAAACGTATGCGCCAAAAATCGGTCCGTCCGTCCGTCCGTCCGTCCGGCCGTCCGGCCGTCCGGCCGTCCGGCCGGCTGGCCGGAACCTTTCGCTAAATTACAAGAGAACGGTAATAGATAGAGACTTGCGGTCAACGGCAAAGTTCATATATCGACTGGAAGACATCCGATTATGAAGTCAAATCCCACCCCCCACCCCTTCGTCCGCCATTTTGAATAACCTCAAAATTTTGTTTTCGCTATATCTCCGCCCCTGTAATAGGTAGAGGTCTGAAATTTTGATATGTTGTAGGGGCCATCAAGACCTTTCCAACGATACCTAATTTTCGAAAATCGGCCAAGCCGTTTAGCCAATATGGCCGCCACAATTTTTTATCGTAAATCGGCCATAACTTGAGAACGGCTTGACCGATTTTGATCAACCCGGGGTCAAATGAAAGATATTAATGAGCCCTACAACTGCTCGGAACATTGCAAGTTCAAAAAGTGACCGCAAGTGGCGCTAAAATCGAAAACAAAATTTTCGATGATTTTCGATGAATATCTCGAGCACCGCTTTATAGAATTGCTTCATATTTTGATATGTTATAGTTGGCTATAATATCTACCACCATGCCAAAAATGAAGAAAATCTATGTAGCCGTTCCGGAGATATCGCGTTTTAAAGTTAACATGTCATATCTTGTGTTGCATGACTAACGCCCCGCGAAGCGGGGCGTTTTATATATACACATATAAAAGTAAAGTGAAATATATATATATATATATATATATATGTATAGATATATACATTATATATACATATAAAAATGCAAAGATAAATATATATAAACTGCAAAGATAAAAATTAAATATAGCATGGATGAAACAGTATAAAGCGAAAGAACGGTAAGTAAAACTTACGGGCTGTGATTCTTTCTTTGTCAGTGAAATGTGAAATTGACGGAAAATTGGGGATGGGCAAATTTTAAGGAAGGCTTTCTCGCGTACCGAATCACAATCAACGCCCACGATTAAGGCATTTCACAAAATATCTTCTTGCGTAAAGATCAATTTAATGTTATTAAATTAACTCGGGTTGATACTGACGGAAATTTAATGTTTTTGATGCTTTAAAAAAAATTATTAAATTGACCTTTAATATTTTGCAATTCTCATAATTTTTATTCTAAAACCAATTTTGAGCACAATCCGACGATTTAGCATTTTTAACAGCGAATAGCTCTTTAACAAAAAAGATACAGATGTGCGCGCCGCCGGGCACTCATGTTCCGCACAAACAACCCGTCGAGATTATTCGATGCTTCGAATACCTTTGAATGATTCGAATACCTCAAAATTATTCGAAGCTTCGAATATTTCAAAAAGCTTCGAAGCTTCGAATATTTCAAAAATATTCGAAGCTTCGAATATTTCAAAAAGCTTCGAAGCTTCGAATATCTAAAAATTATTCGAAGCTTCGAAGCTTATTCGATTATTCGAATAATCGAAGCATTTTAAAAACGAAGCAGTTCTTTTGCAGTGCTTCGATTTTTTCTCAACACTTCGAAGCATCGAAAAGTTCGATTTTTCGGAGCCCTATCCGACAGGTCGACTGGGTTAGTCCTGGACACGGCAAAAATAGCAATCCTTATTCCTTTATTCTTAAGTACTTATTAGTGACTGCTCTCGCAAGTTTTAATGAGGCAACTGTATTTTTTCTTAAGATATTTTTTTTCTTATTTGTCTAATCTACTACAAGTACGATTTGTATTTTCGAGAACAAATATTGAGGAAATTCAAGTGTCATATACAGTGAGAAATGGGCGATAATTAACTAAATTGGAGACATTGTATGTCACGAAGCCACGGAGCAATAAACCGGTGATCTACTTGAAAAAATATCCGGTTGGGAAGATATTTTCAAATCACACAAATATTTATTCAATTCCTTAATTTTTTTATAGGAATTAATTTCTTTTTTAAATTATCTTTATTTAAAATAAGTGACAGTTTATTTAATTTCTTTTAAGCCATTTAATAGCATATTATGCAGATTATATAAAATTACCCACAATTACCATATTTTTCCATGAAATAGGCGTATTATTATCAAATATATATTTTTTTACAAAATCTCATAGTTCGTTGGAAATTATATAAATCCAAGTTTAAATGGTCATCCGGAAAGAGCCACCCTGCAAGATAAAATGCGAATATTGACGCACTCAAGACCACCCCTCACGTACATATCAATCCTTATTTAATCCCCCCAATATCCAAAATTCCATAGAAAATGAAAAATTTAGAAGAGAGTTTAATGCAATTTTATTCGGTTTCTTCTTCAATAACACAATAAATAATTATTTTAGAAAAAAAAAGGTTTTCCTACGACTCAGTTGGCCCAATTTTCAGCAATATTAATATCTGTATACAAAGAGATGTGTATTCAATTAGAAAAAAAAATCAATGCTACAGGTTCATAAATTCCCTTCTCATTTTTTTTATTCATCTGTACGGTATTATTTCAATATATATAAATTAACTTATTTAAATTACTGCTTTTCTGATCTTTTTTTTTGTTGTTTTATTTCTTTTTCTTGTAGAATAAAAGACAATCGATTTTTTTTTTTGAGTTTGTAATTGAAATAATTTCGACTACAAAAAGAACTTCAATTTTTTTTATGTAATTTATGCCTTTTCTCTCATTTATTTTACCGTCCATTTTTTATCATCCTGTTCTCTCATCAGTTGTTTTCATCCTATAATATTATTACTAATTTAATTGCAACACATTTAGTTAGAGCAGTCCAACAACAAATATAGGAATATGAAAAACGCTTTCCACTTTTTTTTGCCATATTTTTTTTTTATCTCAAATTGTCAATGCCTATCTTGAAAAAAAGAAATGTCTTTATTTACCTCCTTTTCCTCATAGAAACACACTGACTTGATATTTTATAAGATTATTTCGAATTTCACTTTTTTTTTACTCAATAAGTACCGCAAAAATATAAAAAAAGAAATATATATTAAAAGAAACAAAAAAAATACTACAAGGTCTCCAATCAATAAATTATTTTAAAAATATTTATATTATTTAATGTATTACCTATTTTCACAAACAATTTTTCTTTTATGCATCAAAAGAATTTTGTTCTGATATTTTTTTTTTGCTTTAAATGTGATTTTACAGTAATTCCAGTAGAAATATTTTGTTTAAGAATTATAAGTTTTTTTCTAATGTAATTTTTTTTAGAGCAATGATGGTCTAATTACAAATTTTTCGTGTTCACAATCACTAGTACATATTTATATTTTTTTTCTTCTTTATTATTATATTTAAAATTTATATTTTACAATGTATGATATAGCATAATTTAAAAAGGAAAAGTCACTTTTTCTTGCAAGTTGACACACCACACAGTTGTGGCAATTTCAACACTACAAACTTTTATGTAGAAGTTTTTTGTTGTATCAAGGAGGGAAAAACTAATTTTTCTTTAAACTTATAATTCCAAATATTTGCCAAAAGATTTTTTGTTTTACATATTTCCATAGAAAAGGGTATTAAAAGAAATTTCGATATTAAAACTAATTTAGGGGTTTCTTTATATCTTCAATTGTTGTAAAATTATTATATTCCATCTAAATTGTTCTTTCTTGTCTTTAAAAAAAATCTATTATCATAATTAAAAAAAAGGAGCAAAATAAAATTCCATTTTACTAAACAAAATTCGATGCTTTTACATGGTACTTTGGCAATAATTTGCTCATCTATTGCAATATAAACTAACCACAGTTCATATTACAAGACTATTATGTTTCTTTTTTTTTCACATGGTACCTAACATTCATTTTTTTTAATATAATTATTTTTCTCACTCTCAAGTGCGTGAATTAATTAAACTAAAGAATAAAAGAAGAAAGCCTTGAAGAGATAGTTATTTTTTGTTTCTTTCAGAAAGGAGTTTTTCACAACTATATCATTTTGTTTTAAATTTTGACTATTTTTTTATTGTATATTTTGGTGGTATTTTCTTTCTCTTGCTCAAGTTTTTTTGTTTTAAATATACATAATTATTTTCTTAAATGCTGGATACATTATTTAAACTAACTAAAATAACTTTCATACGGATTTGAAAAGAAAAAAAAAACCTAACAAAATGAAGTTCGTACACGTCTTTTTACCATTTTTCTTTTTTTAATAATTATTTTTTTAATATATATTTTTTATGCTAAGTGAGGATGTTTTTTTTCTTGACTTTTCTTCTATTTTGCTATCTCCGTGCGCAGAAATTTTTGAAAACATGTACAATAATTTAGAGGAAAAAAAAACTAAAGAGGAAAAACGGAGGAAAGAAGTGAGTTTGTTTATTATAAAAGGTATTTTTTTCTTCAAAAAGATTTTCAATTTTTTTCTTTCAAATTTTATTTGATGCAATTTAAGAATTGAAAAAAAAGTTTAGATAGAAAAAAATTGCATTAAATTCTGTATCTTTTCAATATTATTATCAATCCTGCTGCCGTTCACACCATCGTATTCATATGCCAATTTTTGTTGTTCTTTCTTGTGTTGTCGCATTAATAATAATATTATTCCATGATTCATTATTATTATTATATGACGGATCATATTTTCTCGTGGAACGCATCACATAGCATACTTCCTTGTCCACTCTCTGGCCAGCTCATTGTATTTTTCTCGATCAGTTTTGTATATTCTGGCAATCTCTGGTACCAGAGGATCGTCTGGATTTGGATCACAGAGCAGAGAGCAAATAGATAACAAAACTGCAAAAGAGCAAAAAAACATTTTTTTTTTACTATTAAATACTTTTTTTTTGAAGGTGTTTACGTGAAATTCTTGGTAAAATGGTGAATTGTAAAAAATGCGGAAAGGAAAAATAAATAAATGGGGAAAGAATGTAGCATAAAAATCACAAGATTAGTTGGTATTTTAATATGCAGCCATACAACGCAATAATTCTACATGTTATCTTATCTCACAGCAATTTTAACCGAACATCCGTGTTACATGTGTTTGTAAATTTTTTTTCAAGACATTTTCTTCTTTTCAATTTTACTCTTGCTAAAGTAAGTCAAGTAATTTAAACATTGTATAAAGATCAAAATAGGTAAAGTTGCCAAAATGATAAAACACAGAAAAAAACAAGCAAATTGGCATTTATTTATTTTATAAATGACCTCTACTCTCTCTCGTACACATGCAGACAAATTAAGAGAAGAGACAAACAAATAAATTGTTGAAACATCTTTGCAAATTAGTAAGTTGAATTAGAGAATATATTTTTTTTACTGCTTATACGTGCTTTATATGAATTTAGCAATGGAATTTCCAAAAAGACGGGAAAGAAATAAAATATAACTGTTGAAAATCGTTGCAATATAACCATGAAGAAAAATTATCTAATTTCCTATTAAATTTTGAAAAAAAAATCAGAACATAATGATCACCGAAATGATATCAAGAAACATTCAAACAGAAATTCTACAAATTATTTGAATTAATCAATCAGCATAAACAAATAAATTAGTGTGTTGAGAAACTAATTTGCAAAGGAGAATTATTTAGGATCAAAAGTCAAATGTATTGCTAATCAAAAACGTTTAAAAAATATGCAAAAAGAATTAATATTTCTTTCTCTAACAATAATTCCAACGATTTGATAATTCTAACGATTTATTTATGAACTTTCCTAAGTTTTGGATTATTCCTAAAGGTCGGGAATCTTTATTGTCTTATTAAGAGGCTCAAATCAAAAGTTTCCTATTACTTTATCAGATTTGCATCTAGAAGTAATAATCAACCAGCTTAATTTTTTCTTAATTAAATTCAGTCCTATTTGAAAGTAAATTTATTGAAAGAATCATAGATTTATGAAAGCAATATTGGAAAACATTTATCTAGATTTGTAAACATAGAAAGCGCAGTTTTCTTATTAATTTCAAAATTGCCTCAAAATTGGCATTTTTAACGAAATAAAAACAAAATTCTTGATCCTAAATTATATTCTGAATAAAATGTCATTCTAGAAAAAAATCTAGATGGAAACTGGTAAAGAATTGACACGGCGAATTTATTTGCTGTTTTTTTTTCTTATTAACCTAAATATCTCAATAGTAAAACGCAAGTATTTTTTTTTAAGATGAATGCGTATAATCCCGAAACCCATAAAACAAATGTTTCGTACTTTATTGCTCTGCAAATGACCCAAAAATTGCATGCAAAAACATCTTCTTTAAGAAATAAAGATTAAATTTTCTCTCTTACATTTGTGATAAATCGTGCAAACAAAAGAACTATGTAGGCATATAAGTAAAAATCTATGAATACATTTATCTCTTAATTCAATATATAGCTTGGAAAATTTATGAAAACTCAAAAATATTTTTTTTTGACATTTTAACCCTTAAAAGACTGCAAATAATTCAGCAATTGAGAATCAACTGATTAAAAATTGATTCTTCTGATAATTCTGACAGTTTTGGTTTCACCTAAATGATCCTTTAAAATATCCATTGTGTGTTTGTAAAATAATCATAAATAATCAAAACATATTCCTGCATTGATTGCGACCGATTCATATAAGCAATCTTAAAGAAAAAGAAAAATGAAATCGTCTCAATGGTCGCCAAAGGGTTAAGGAATTCTAATCCAGAATTGAAAAGCTCTACATAAGGATTCTTTACATTCTTTAATAATCCAAACTCTATAGGCTAACATTTTCAACGCTTCTTTGCTTTTTATAGGGTTTGAAACTAATGAAACAAATTATAGGGGAGACCGGGGCTAATAAAGTCACTTAAGGGTTTGGAAAAAGCTTAAAATATCATATTTTCTAACTAGATAGAACAAAATGATCTGAGAAAGAGTTGTAGGGCAGTAAATTTCCTAAAGAAATGAGCTATACATTTCTCTTTATCTGTTTGGGAAATATGATATTTTGAGCTTTTTCTAAACCCTTAAGTGACTTTTTTAACCCCGGTCTCCCCTAACTTTATCTGGGACGACTATAAAAACTAAAATCTCAACAAAATTTAGCACAGTTGGGGGTTTTCCTTGAATTTCTTGTCAAACCATCTAATTAACATCAACCAATCTCTTCCTATCCTTCCTCATGCTATTTTTAAACAAGAATTCTAAAGTTGAAGAAAAACTGATTAAAATTCGCGTTGTAATTTCTTAATCTTTGAGAGGCATAAGCCACCTTCCTTCATTACGCACAATGTGCAATTTCTGAAGAGATTTTCATAAATCAAATTACATACAGCAACGTTATACTATATGTACATAAAAAGTAGCAATAAATTCTAAGCAATACATCAATTCGATTAAATCTTTTGGTCAAACTACCTATTTTTTAAAATTCATTCTCAACATTGCGCGTTCCCCCAATTAATTGCAGTTAACTTTTGTATTGAATTACGTAGAAGCAATTCTTTTAGGTGAAATAAATAAATGAAAGAAAAAAAAAACAACTCCTCATTTTACACGAATAACGGAGCATGCGTATTTGCCAAATCCAAGTGGTACACAAGCAAAAGACAGAATGGCAGCACAAGAAAGTTGAGAAGAGGAAAAGCACAGAAAAAAAATAAAGAAGAAGTAACGATGTAGCAATGAATAGTTGAGAAGGGTATGTATATCTAAAAAGAAAGTGAAGATTCACGCACACACACTAATACTATTTTATCGTGACTAAATTAACAAAAATATAAATAAATATACGCAAGTTCCATCTTTTTCGCGACAAGTGTAGGTTTGTTGTACATCCAGAAATTATGTTAAATACACATATAACTGACTGAGCACATTAGCCTTACCTTTTGAAATAGTTAATGCTGGTGACCACTGAGATCTTAGTATGTCGAGACAAATTGATCCGTTACTGTTTATATTCGGGTGATATATACGTGTTGTAAAAGCCACTTTTGGCGGTTTGAACGGATAATCTGTTGGAAAGTGGATTGTTAGAAAAAACACACCTCCTTGATACGGGCTATCAGGCTGTGCAGCATGTACATGGAAAGAAAGAAAAATAAATATATAATGGATTAGTCTTGTTACATTGAAAAATTTGCATTGTCTTCTCTCATTAATTCTTTCTTTTTTTTTTCTTTATCACAATAAACTCACTCACCGGTCCCATAATTGTTGCTTGCCAATGAAAAACTGCATCGTCGTGATTCGTGTGCGTAGAGGGAGAAAAGAGAAGAAGAAAAAAATATAACAATTAATTTAAAAAAAAATTCACGTAAACCTGTAAAGTTATAGATGCGAGATAATTGCACAGTTCCCAAGGCACAAAATCAATCTCATCCAAAAATAAGAATAGTTGTGTGCTTGGAGTTTTAAATAAAAACAAGGTCAAGGGAAAGTATAAAGAAAAAAAAAAGTTTAGCTGAAACTTTTGGGCGACAAACACAAAATATTCCACTAAAATTACGTGTGAAAATTTTTATAATAAAAATAAATTTGAAAAGCTAAAATTTCCATTGTGTTAAATTTTTGCTTTTTAAATAAAAAGCTTGCCCAGTCCATATCTTATGGCGCTTTTTGGACGATTTCAGTGAGTCACTTCCTCAAAGATATCCTCACAAGTGAGATATCAAATTGCTTTTCTTTTTTAGCAAGTTTCAACCCAAATAGCTTTAAAAATCGCAACATTTTTTTTACCTACTGCAACAATGGGTAAATTACAACAGCTGTTGTTTTATTTTATTCCCTTTAAATACCTTTCCTATTTTCTCTTTTATTTCTAAAAAGAGTTTTCGTAATTTGCCAGTATTTTTGAACATAAAATCAATTAGAATGGATCAAGATAGAGCTGAGAAATTTTTCTTTGAATATTGAAGGAGTCTCAAGTAATGACCAACAATAGGTTTTTCCCGTAATTGAGCATTTTTATGTGAATAAAGCTCACGTGATATATCAGTATACTATTTTTCCCCAAATATTTTCTTTATGTTGTATAATAATTCCTACAAGAAGCAACTAAAATCTTTCTGGTCTTTGCACCTTTTTTTTTAATTACGTACTTTTAGGAGTTTTTTTTTTACACATAGAAAGTAATAGAGTTTATTACTTTATTTATCAAATGACCAAACTATTGTGTAGGTATCATGAAAAAAATCGATAAAGTTCAATTTGTGTGGCCCAGAGAAGGAATATTCTATTTCATTGAGTCCTTTTGACAGTAGGTAATATTGTATTGTTGTATATACCTTTAATGTGGACAAAAGGTAAATGCTATATGATTTTGAAATATGTATAAATTAATCAAGAAACCTAATAATCATGAAGACAACAAAGGATTAACGTTGCTAACAACTACTATAGTTTCCCCACAAAACGAGCATTATCTTTCCCCTGCTCAAGCATTGTCTTTTGTATAACGATTAATTATCAAATTCTATCGTTCAAAATTTCTTTAAAATACTAAAAATTCACTGAAAGACCGTTTCTTCCTTTCTACCAACGTATAAAGTTCTAAGAAATTGGGCGTTTCTTCTATTAAATTAAAATTAAATGCAGAATAAGGGTTTTAAACACTTTTAAGTGAGTCTATCCCAACAAACCTATAGGAATTGACAACAAGAAGATGTGCAAAATAAACAAGACCTAGCCTTTTGCAAAATCCAATATAAATTTTGCACGTTTCGTCATTCACATTTAAAACCCCCTCCTATTGGTTTCCTATTTGTTTGTTCATTTTATGGGGATAAAGTCCTCTCAGTCTGTGAAAGACTTAAAATTCTGAGAGAGAAAAAAAAACTCCCAAATTCTCGGTGCTGATTTTCATTTCCGGGATTGGAGAAAAAGAAGAATAAATTAGGTATAAGAAAAAGCAGAAAGATTACTCACGATCATCCCCAACGGGTCCTGCTGAGCATTGTGCAGGCGGATCTCTGCCCAAGTCTTGAAGTTCCTGCAAAAGACAAGAGAAGAAGAATCTTTTGAATGCCGAAGAGTGGCTCAAGGTTTTCCCTGACCCGCGCGACCGTGAGCTATATATGGTGACATGGAATTAACAACCTCGCAGACGTCCATGTTTGAGAGTAAATCAATAAAATCCCCACATTTCGTGCGGGGGGCTTAGGAGAAAATCCCCCACGGAAGGGAGCAAAGAATGTTTTTTTTTCGCCTTTACGTAAATTTTCGGTAGGGCCGATTTTCCAGGGCCGACTTTTTGCACACAGTGGGGCATTACATTAATCCTCACAATGCCCCATTTTCACATTTCGCTTTCACCTTGCACCACTCTCTGGAAAATTATGTGGCAATCAGCGAATTTTCCCCACGACAATAGAGCCTTGCATAAAATTTCGAGCATTGGCTTCCGGCATTTTATCTTACACAGCCCATACGCATATATAGAGCAACGTATTGTGTGAAAAATGGAGTTGGTCGTCGATGTCGCGCAATAGGAAGATTGTGCCTCGAAATGTGAAAAAAGGAATTTGGGGCCATTCAAGCAGGATGTGGTCCAATTTAGCACATTCAGCCGCGTGCTCAGCTCCGTCCGGACTTATTTTTTCATACTGCTGAGTAATTTTCCTCCATTTTCTTCCCGTGGAAGCATCCAGAATGGCAATATCTTGCCTTTTTTCCTCCACTGAAGCACACTCTTCGTACCCAAAGTTGGGGCGTCAGCTTTTTAGCCAATTTCTCGGCCACCAATTGCACAAAACCGTACCTCAAGCAATCACGTTCACACCAACGTACCTTATTAATCCTTTTTAACGCCATTTCGACTGTACTATATTAATTTATCTCTGGTTTTTCTACACCAGACAATGGAATATGGGCCGTCGTTCGTCGAACTTTTTGATTGAAATCCCAAGATGGCTGATGAAAACGAAGTGGGCACTACGTGAGTTGGTTTTTCTCGTGCGGAGATATTTTTCTCAAAACTCCACCAGAGCACTGCACAGAAAGAAAAAAATTAGATTAAACTGATTTTCTTTTCTGCATTAAGAAAAATCTACCGTGTGTAGCTGGGAGAGAAAATGATTCAGAAAAGATCCAATGAGACGGAAATGAGGGAACCGAGTGATTGTCACTTTGTCGAATTGGAATCCCGAATGAATCCGAAGGGTGTCGAGCACGTAAAGCATACGCCGTTGAGCATAAGCAGCAGAGATAATTTTCTTTATTTTTCTTTTTCAAATAATTTTCACTAATGATTTTCTTTTGATATTAAAGTGTAAATATAGCCAAAAATAGTAAATATTTCGCACAGTAATTGGCAATTTATTCACAAACAATTTTTCGCCTCCTGGCGGCTGAATCACTCGCGTTACACCAAAAGTCAAGTTTTCGTCGACTGAATCACCCACTGTTAGAGTAATACATTTTGGGTGAAGTCACGTAAGTCATCCATTACCTGAATTGTAAAGGTAATGTTAACAAAATCGCAATCTTAGATCACTGCAGAATTTAATTTGCACTGCACAGGATAAAGAATATGGAGGAAAGCGGAAAAAAACACGTCCAGCAAGGGAGAAGTGCAAAAAAGGCTTTATTATTATTCCAATAACCTCAAAATAAGCTGTTCGCAAGAGCTGAAAATTCCAGTGGTGCCAAAATCTCAACGGGAAAGACTGCAGAAAAGAAGAATTAAAATTATGATTCCCAAGATTTTTTCTGGAATAGGAAGAGTCCTTTGCGCCAGAATTCATTCATCATAATATTTAGTTAATAGCTATCATGTATTGTCTCCGTATTGTATATCAGCAAGATTATTATGTACCTCGGGTGAGGAAGTGTAAGGTATCCATTCTATACCTATCAGTGGCATGTACTTTGAATGGCATACTCGTACGACATGTGTCGGATGTAGATCCGCAACTGGGACTCTCATTTTCTACTAAAAATTTCGTGAAAAAATCAGTGTGTCCGTGTACTTTGCATTTTTACAGTGAATGCCCGTGAATGTGACACGACAGGAGTGTGGAAAGTGCGTGAAAATTTGTGTTATCGTGAGTGCTTTGTCCCAGATGCATGAAATTCCAATTTCTCATGGGTGTATGACAGATTGACGTCACAGAGAAGTCTGGTAAATTATTTTGTGATGTGTTGGGAAATCCTAGTGAAAACAGTTTAGAAAGTCGTCGGATTTGCAGAATTGTGCGTATTTAAAATGGAGAGTGCACTCCTGGATACGGAGGAGCTACAGAATGGAATGCATGCCTTATCTTCCAACAACAATAATTGTGGAAAAGCAAAGTCTTCGAGGTCACTTCCCTTATTTTACGATGACGAGGTGAGTTTCATTCCTTTTGCAATATTTAAGCATGTCTGCGGGCGAAAGAAGGTAAATTGAGACAAAAAAGACGCATACAGTAACCTTCAGCAACATTAAGAGTATATTAAAACTCTTGTTCCAATTTCTCTACACTTTTTCTCTCGAATCTGTGTCAAATTTGGATGATTGTCCAAGTTTATAATCAATATCCACCAAAACTTAATTTACATGGCAACAAAACCAAAACCCGTCTCTTTTTAGTAAATAAGAAAGAAACCCATTTATACTACAATATTTTTCAACAGGTCGACGTCCACACGACAATGTGGAAGAATATTTACGACGTGCAAGAAGATAGTATATGTAAATATGTACATAATAATATGTAGTATATATGATCTTGAGACGATTAGCAAAATGATTCACACTCTTTGAGTCAGGCTATTGGTTCCATTCCATCTTTGCTTTATAGGCCAGCTGAGAAGTAAAATAACTTTTAAATAAAGTCGGCCTAGCCAAATTTTGCACCATTTGATTCAAAGAATTATAAGAAACCTTTTTATACTTACTGGAGTGCTCTAAAACTTATGCTTGTTTCAGAAACGAGGATTAAAAAAAGTACTTCCTACATGAGATAATGCAGACCCCATAAAGAGTGTCCATGGACAATCCAATGGATTGTCCATGGATTCGTCCCATGTGTCCCATGGAAATTTCTTGTTTTTTTCTTATATTCTGTCCTACGACAAAATAAGACATCCTCAAAGACATTTTCATGACTTCCGAGTCTTGCTTTCGTACGACAGATTTTGGACAGATCATAGGACTTGTCACTTATTTCCGGTTAGGATTTGTCCAATGTTTACAAAATTTTTTATTGGACACGTCAGGGGACAGTCCATGGACAGCCTATACAAAGAACATAGGACATATCCAGTGTTTAGAAAATTTTTAGAAGACGAGTCAGTGGACAATCCATATGAATAGCATAGGACAGATCCGTGTAGAGTAAAAATCTAGCAGACACCTCAGAGGACAATCCATGGGACAGTCTATACAAAGAGCATAAGACATATCCAGTGTGCAAAATTTTCAGTGGATACATCAATGGACAGTCCATACGAATAGCATAGGACAGGTCCGTATTTAGAAAAGTTCTAGCGGACGCGTCGTAGGACATTTCATACGAATAGCTTAGGATATGTCCAATTTTTTTCTATTTTTTTTTTTACTAAAAAACGCTTTGAATTAATTTTTTATTTTTTTATTTAAAAATTATATATATAAATCTTACATGTATGATACTTTGTCCTTCGGCGGTTGAACTCTGACGTCCTGGGTCTTTGAGATGTTCTGCAACTCCTGTATTCCAAGACACGGGATGCTCTGCAATTTCTGTTTTCCAAGACACGGGATGCTCTCCTACTTCTGTTTTCCAAGGCACGGTCTGAAAAGACAAATAATTTTATGAATATTAAGTAAAATCTTCAAAATAAAATGAGATATAATCAATCAATGATAAGTACCTTTTCTTTTCTCCATTCCCTTCGTCATAAATGCTGATAGTTCTCTTTGGCGAGCTTTTGTAACGTGGGAGTATCCGTAAGATAGTTGTCCGGGAACGCCGGGAACATGTAGCTGTAAGAATATTACAGAATATAAGAAAAAAACAAGAAAAGTCCATGGGACACATGGGACGAATCCATTGACAATCCATTGGGTTGTCCATGGACACTCTTTTTGGGGAGCCTGGGAGAGTCCGGAGAATAGAAGTTGTCCGGGAACATGTAGCATGAAAAGACAAATCAATGAATAATAATGGAATAATAGAAAAATTTGTCAAATATTACATACATAATATTTACTACTACTACCCCGACTACTTCTACTACATACTACTGCTACTACTACTGCTATTACTACTACTACTACTACTATTTACAGAAGAGCGCTCTTTAATTAAAATACTTCTCTTTTTACCTGCTTTTATTCGAAAAAAATCTCTCACCTGGACTTGTCGAAACACGTAACCTGTAAAAAAGAAAATTTCTATTTTCGCGTACAATTATATAAATTGCAACTTAATTTCTTATACACATCGTTTAACTATATCCTAATTAGTGTATAATGTACTTACTTTGCTATTTTTCTAACGTAAACTTTCCTCTGAAATTCCTTTGGACTAGCATAGGACGTTTGAATTAGATGTGCTAAGATAAATCGTAAGATTAAACGTTCGACCATCGTTGGACATATCTCAAACAAATGTCCAATAATAAACCAATGGACTGGCATTGGATATGTCCAATTAGAATGTCCTATAAATTTTCCTTCGACTAGCATTGGATGTCTGATTAAAGTGTCCTGAGGTAAACTGTAGGATTAAACATTAGACTATGGTTGAATATATCTCAATCGAATGTCCAATGGTAATCTATTGGACTGGCATTAGATACGTCCAATTAGAATGTCCTATGAAATTACCTTGGAGTAGCATTGGACGTTTGATTATGGTGTCCTAACATACATCGTAGGATTAAACATTAAACTACTGTTAGACATATCACAATCGAATGTCCAATGATAATCCATTGGACTGGCATTGGAAACGTTCAATTAGAATGTCCTATGAAATTACCTTGGAGTAGCATTGGACGTTTGATTATGGTGTCCTTACATAAATCGTAGGATTAAACATTAGACTATGGTTGAATATATCTCAATCGAATTTCCAATGGTAATCTATTGGACTGGCATTAGATACGTCCAATTAGAATGTCCTATGAAATTACCTTGGAGTAGCATTGGACGTTTGATTATGGTGTCCTAACATACATCGTAGGATTAAACATTAAACTACTGTTAGACATATCACAATCGAATGTCCAATGATAATCCATTGGACTGGCATTGGAAACGTTCAATTAGAATGTCCTATGAAATTACCTTGGAGTAGCATTGGACGTTTGATTATGGTGTCCTAACATAAATCGTAGGATTAAACATTAGACTATGGTTGAATATATCTCAATCGAATGTCCAATGGTAATCTATTGGACTGGCATTAGATACGTCCAATTAGAATGTCCTATGAAATTACCTTGGAGTAGCATTGGACGTTTGATTATGGTGTCCTAACATACATCGTAGGATTAAACATTAAACTACTGTTAGACATATCACAATCGAATGTCCAATGATAATCCATTGGACTGGCATTGGAAACGTTCAATTAGAATGTCCTATGAAATTACCTTGGAGTAGCATTGGACGTTTGATTATGGTGTCCTAACATAAATCGTAGGATTAAACATTAAACTACTGTTAGACATATCACAATCGAATGTCCAATGATAATCCATTGGACTGGCATTGGAAACGTTCAATGTAAACGGAAATTGGACTCATATAGGACAAGTGAAGGACACGTCCCAAGAAAAATCATTAGACTAGATATAAGACTGTAATTGGACATATCCCAAACGAATGTCCAATGATAATCCTTTGGACTTTCATTGGATATGTTCGCTGAAAAAAGATCACATTGGATTGCTGTTAGACATGTCCATAGACATGTCTACAATAATAGGACAACTCTTTATGGGGGAAATAATAAGTAAACACACATTATTTCACAAAAAAAAAATCCCCACAAAAATGAAAATATTTACTCGAAAATTATCAACTGTCAAATCATACTTTTTCGGAACACGAAGTTCAGCGACGTCGCATGTTCGTTCAATGGCTTCGATGGCTTCTATGGAAAAATGTATGAAAAATTTTTCAAACGCATTTTCTGAAATGAGCATAAGTTTTAGAGCATGCACGTAAATATTAAAATAATTATTATATTTTTATGAATCAAATGGTGCAAAATTTAGCTAGGCCGAATTTATTTAAAAGTTTGGGGTCATTTTCCGCTAATTCTACTGGCCTATTAATAAAGATTTAGTTCTGACGATGTAACAAACGTACAGTAAGAAGAACAATTTGGCCCCCACATGCGATCTAACGTACCCAGTACCCAAGTACAGTACACCGTGCAATTCAGTTCATGGCAATGGAATTTAGTAACCGTGTCGTGTAGTGTAGGGGGTTTCTTTGAGACCTCCTACATGAGTGCGATCATTGTAAAAGAAGCGCCAGTGGAACTAAAAGTCTCCAAAAAGATATATAAATACAGAGGAGCTTCAAGTAAGGAACACAATGACGGGCAACTTTTTCCATGAATTTTGAAGAAGTTCTTCCTGCAATTTTCTGGAAATATATGATTCAGTATCAACATTATCAATTTACTTTATATATTACATAGAATACATAATGTAATTAAAACGGGTTGATAAATAAGTATTCTTAAATTCTAATATAATCTCTCCTATAAACAATTTTATGTTATTCAGCACATTACGCGTTAAACTGCTTTAGTTAAAAAAAAGATAGCTACCAAGCAAAATTATAGTTTTATCATTTTGTCTACTCTTCATTTTATTAAATACAAAGGCAGTGTAGAAATAAATCTAGCCCCCGGGCAAACGTGAGTTACTTTCATTTGAACGTAATAGTAAGTCATATAGTTTCCAGACCAGAAGATTCTATTCTAACTTATCGATCGTATATCTAAAACGTGCTAAAATTGTTCATGAATGTAACTTCTTTTGGGACTTTCCCAACGTTTTCCACGTTCTTCACCTTAGTTTCTTATATTCTGTCTTCTAGACATTTTTAGCTGGAGCAACAAAATGAATACTATACAGTGATGTTTCTTTAAATAACTTGGACATGTTAAAATACCTACCTACCCTTCTTTTCTGACCTTTGTGGCTCAATGAATAACAGAATTTGACTTTTGTCCAAAAATTCAGAGTCCGAATGATGATTAATCCATTTTTCCTTTTTATATCTATTCATGGTAAGAATGTGTCACCAGGTTACGAACATAAGGTTAGTCAGGTACAAAAATCACAGAAGATGAGTCTAATCTAAATCACTGAAATGGATCTTCCAATCCTTTATTGCTTTTCAAAGTTAAGCAAATCTATTTCGTATTTTCCCATCTTTACTTCAATGGCAAAATGAAAATCTGTTTGTTTTCTCTTGAATATTCAATGATTCTTATCATTTCCTGTACATTACATATCTGAATTGAATCTTTAAATGATATTATGAATAGACTTTGCTCGTAGCTCCTACTGACTACATATATTAAAATTATTTTTAGAAATAAATATAGGATAAAAAGTAAAAAAAAATATGCTTAGTTTTTTTCAAATAGACTTTTTACATTCGTTATTTTCTGTACACCCTATTTATCTCACTTTTTTAGCTGAAAATTACTGGGTATACAAAAAGCAATTTGTAAGCATTTTTAATGTAATAAAAAAGAAACATCTTTATTCAGTTATTGCTTTCAAATTTTTCAAAATATGCCTAAAATTTAATGTAATTTGCAAAAGAAATAAAAAAAAATCCATTTATAAATTTTCTTGCAATATCACAAAAGCATTATATTTTCTGGCAACCACCGACCCCACCGACCGAATCGCTTCACATTTTTTAAATTGTTATTTTTACTTAATAAATACATTTATATACTTTATAATATATAAATGAAAAACAATGGAAGTATATACCTAATATTTATACATACCTACCTAAATTATATACATATATGCGTGTACGAAAATTCACTGAAAGTATCATATTTTATATAGGTGTCTGTCTCTGTGTGAACGCGAAGCGTGGGGACTCTGGTATAGAAGTTCTGCTCAATGCTCACTAACTCTAGCAAACGAACCGTGTCATGAATCGAAACTCAGCTTTTAGCAATCGCAATGCATGAGTCAGACGTTGATGGTCGGTCGCGATGAACGTATTTTTTCGCTACAAATTTCATTCTCCGGAGAGAATTGTGTAGTAGTGAATAGAAAGGTGTGTGAACATAAATATAGTTATTCAATATACAAAATAAAATATATAAAATAAATTTTATTTTATTGATTACATACCAATGTGCACATGGTGTTAACCCAAAATTGGATTTTTTTTACAAAGTGTGAATATTAGCTATCTATTTAATTTAATTTATAGTTCAAATAACCAATAAGAGAAAAAAAATTGCAATAGATAATTAAATAATTAAATTGCAAAAACGAATTTCATCAATTTCATGAATGGATTAAATAAATTAATGATAGTGTGAAAAAAAATTAAAAAGGGTGAAATCTGTTGCAATACCGTAAAGTGGATAACCAAGTATTTATATTTTGTGTATAATATTTAATTATTAAATAGTGCAGGCTCTCCAACAGAAAAATTCGATTTTAAAGAAATTTTTACATAAAATCGCTCTTACATGTACGCATTAAAAATCAAAGGGTTGCGCATTTCACTTTTTATTATCTTGAGAAAATAAATACATACATCTTATGTAGTCTGTTGAGTGAACCTTGTGTAATATAAATTCAACCTTGCAAATATTTGGATTTCAAGAGTGTCCAAAAGCTGCAACCCGTAAAACAAATTTGAAACACCAAGTTTTGCGTGAAAATTCTAAAAATTTTCAGAATCGGATGTTCAATTAAGTTCAAATTATGGTAAAGTTAATTCAATGAAACTAGTGTATGGACGAAAAAACAAAGCTGATGAGTATTCAGGTATAGAGAATCAAGTGAGAAATTTTCTGTTTCATAGCATTTATGTTTTAAATCTAATCCAGGGATTTTTTTTTAAATTCAAGATAATTCCTATTTAGAATCTTTTTGTGAAGAAGGCAAAGCGTTCTAAAAATAATATGATTTCCTTGAATGAATGAGGAAGACATTCTTGAAAATCCATTTACTTGTTCAAATAGGATGAGAATTTGATGTTCATAAAATTTTTTAAAAATTTCCGCTTCAGTAGATTTTATTTCTGGAAATTCTTTTGCCTTTATAGCCATAACAATCCGTTTGTTGTCATAAAAGAATTTAAAGTTTCAACTGAATGAATTCAGAATAATCTTGTCTCTTTTATCAGCACATTTCTTGGAGTCAATTCCAAGAGGAACTAGATTTTTTCTTGTGTAAAAAAACTATTTTAAAATATATTTAGGGAAAATCACACCACTTGTAAAAATTATACATTTTCTATAAACTTTATATAAAAGCATTTATTTCCAATATCGCTGAAAAAACCAGCAACTCATCCATAGCTAAAGAAATTTATTGAAAATTGAAAATTCAGTTTCAATGAGTGATTTAGTTAATTCCTTTATTAACTCAACCATCCAAATGTTAATGTTCTTTGGTGTTTTTTTTTCCAACGAAATGGTTGGAAGATTGTTCAGACAAATTCTCTTTTATGGGTTGTGTGGAAATTAGTGTCATTAAAATTCTCAGTTTGGTATAAGGAAAACCCAAAAAAAAGTTCTTTTTGTTTTAAGTTATTAAATTTAACAATAAAAAAATGTTGCCAATGAGGAAAAACGTGCAAATCTGTTGGAGGAAACTGTGAGCATTATGTTTGAATGAATTTGAGAATTTCCATGTTTGCAATAACATGTAGGTACTCTAGAAGATATTCGGAATTCTCATTTTCATTCAAATCTTTACGAATAACATAAATTTTTGGTGAAAAACTTAAAGTATCCAGATAAAATTTTCCACAAGCGTGTTTTAAAGATTATTTGTAAAATCGTGATGGAAAAATTGGATTACTATGGTCGACCGGCCTACCTGTTGCACTTTGTGGTCTTCTAAAGAAGAAACGGTAAGAAAGGGATTTGCGGTGAAGGTACAGAATTATTCTTTTAAGCTTTACAATTTAGTAAACTAAACATTTTCATTTCCTACCACCCTTGACATTGAGAATTCTCTTAGAAATCGTTTTAAACTGAACAAACATTTCCTTTTGCTGTGATAAAAGGGCTAATGTTTTCTTTTTTTTATCATGACAATGGTCGGTCTTCATTCACAAGTAAATATTGTTTAAACTCAATTCAATATAATTTTAAATGAATGCAATTTAGATCTTAAAATTTTGAGCTTTTGACTAAAGAATTCGACGCAATATGATACGAAAGAATGATATGAAATACAGAATCTAATCTCCAAAATAATATTGAGATAAATTTTATTTTTGTAATGATAATTGTGAAAAGCTTTCTAAAGATTATTTTTGATGTTAATGTGCAACTGGGAACATTTTTTTTGTAAAAAAAAAGAAATTAAAAAAGAACATAAATCCGGAAGGCTATACTATTATGAGCTTGAACTGTGAAATTTTAATTGTAAGACATTGTTCGTCAACTGAATTATGTACCTATATATACTTCCTCAAATATATGGATAGGTACACAACAATGTGTTAAAGATTAAGCATAAACACTAGAGAAGAAAATTCTGAGAAAAACAAATTTACCATGGGTGCAATATGAAGTTTTGTTTGCAAAATTGTCTTAAAGTTCGTGAGTAGAGTATATTTTGTTATTATAGCATTGAAGAAATATTTTTTTTCATAATTATACATACCATTATACATAAAATGATGTAAGGCAAGATGAGCAAATTAAAAAGACAACCAGTGAATTTTATGCACTGATTGAATTCATTGTTGACTACTCATACTTAAATTAAATTATAGATAAATGTATTATTTATTCTTCTATAACTGGATTCTTTTGCACGTCTTCAGCAATCAGACACACAGGTGGAAGAATATGCCACACAGCAAATATGAAGTACAATGCTCTGATAATTTTAAAAATGGTAGAAGAATATAAGGTTTAAGAGGTGCGAGCAAGTGTGTTGAATTTTTCTTAATTGCCAACCATCTCATCATCATTCATATAGACATTAAAAAAAGTAAATTTTAATTATTTATATAATTTGCAAGGATAACTCCGTTACATTTCTCTTATGCTTTTTGGTCAAATAATAAGAGCAGATATATTAATATAATCATAATTATTATACATTACACATATCATTGCATTGCTGGTGGTTTCAGCATCAGATTATGGTAATCGGAAGTTAAGACAGTTTTATAACTTCTACGCGCCAATTTGCCACGGTACCTACACCGTTGAGGGCACATTGTGCTGCGCGCAATGCACACACGTGTTACGTAAATCACATTTTGCAAATAGACAAGGGTTTGGGAGGTGGTGAAGTTGGTGGTGCGGTGACTTACAAGGATTTATGTAGTTTGTTTCGATAATCAATTCATCAGTCCATCACAACTCAATAGTTCTGCATCAAGGTGAGAAAAATGAGCAAAAGGAAATACAGTGGGGCTTCAATTAGTGACTATTTTAATGTATTTATAAAACAAAGAATTTAATTATAATTTTTGAATACAGAGAAAGATACCCTCCAATGCATTTGCTAGTTAAAATCCCTGGCTATTTTATTCTATTTATTGTTCTCTTTGCAAATGGAGAAAATCGAAAAAAAAAACTATTAATTTATTTGAAAAAATATTTAAAAATTCCTTAAAAAAATATATAAACTCTACATCAACTGACTTTAGTCAGTTTGATTGTAATAGTTTGTCTATATGATGACATCATTGTTTTTATTTTTGGGTAAATGTTTTTTTTTTTTCAATTTCTTCTGCTGATCCCAATGATAAAAAAAAATCGGAAGTTAATTTGGCCATTACGAGTTTCTTATTTGTTTTTTCGAATAAGGAGTTTTTCCATAAAGGAATGAATAAACTCCTTTATCGTAAGAAGAAAAAAAAACTTCAACGCACCCACTCTCTTTTTCACTCAAGTACGGTAAATCTTTCTATTGCATCCCTTCACATTGATTTACTTTTTTCTTGTTCTGTCTCGGTGTGTCTAATATAAAAGCTTATGAACAAAAAGTTGTTTTTCATTAAATTGAGAAATAGTGAAATCGAGCACCTGTCGGTTGGAGTCTCACTCATACGTTCGTAGACATTGTGCCTCAATCAGAGAATGAAATTACCGGAAAGAGGAAATTGAACAATTTAATGCAAAAAAGTGTCTGTGTCACAAAAATTGTATGTGATTCGGTCCATTAATTGTATTTACTTTGCTATGCAATACTTTTCATTTGGGTTCGCGCGTATACATTAGTCTTCCTAAACGTTATATGTATGAATACATAAATTATTTCCAAGTGTGCAGGTATCGAAAGCTTCTGAATTTCCACCTGAAATGGGAATGTCTAATGTGACATTCAGGTATTCTAGCAGAAGGTAGTTGAAGATATTTTTTTTATGCATGTCCTACCACACTTTGAATTCCTTTTAGATGGTACGAGATAGCAAAAGAAAATTGAATATGGAAGTTAAAGGGAATCAAATAAAATTCGCTGACGTGCATGAAATTTTCCATAACTTTCTTTGTGACGTTGCCAAATAAATATCTCTTTAGCCAATTTATACATGGTTACTTTGAGCAAAAAGGGATTGTTTGATTTATGTATTTCTTATAGAAATAAATACTGTGAGTATATAAGAAAAACTAAAACCACAACCCTTGAAATAAGATATATAACATATAAGGTTAAATTACAACAATATTCATTTCCATCTAATTATTTTAATATTCCCAAGAGATTTTTTTTTTCGTCTACCTATTGGAAGGTCGCGAAAAAAAATTGCCAAATGTGAGGTAATTTTGTTGTCTCTTTATGTGAATTTCGTAGAATATTATTTGATGATAAAATAGATAAATACAGTGAGACTTCAAAGAACAAGTCGAAAAATCAGATATGATTTTAAATTAGAAGATAAAATGACGTGCCTTATTCAATTAAAGACAAAATAATAATCCAAACATAAAAAGTATCACAAATATATATAATTACTACAGTTATTATTCGAATCTTCACTGTATATACCGTATTTTATGTATATACGATGAAATATACATAAAATCAAATTCTAATACAATAACTGTGTATAAGAATTGAGAAGCCAAAAATAATTTAATATTTAACAACTTGCACGTGAAATAACTCATGCATATTTGACAATACTATATATTTATTTTATATTACATGCATACTAAAAGTCTATTGATCAAACATCTCAGTCAAGTTAACTATTTGAGCCAAGAGTTCTTCTAAATTATCCTTGATGGATTTTTGCATAAAAAAAGAGATGGTAAAGGAAAATAGTATACAAAGCTATATAAGGTCTCCAATCGCGTTTTGTTCAGGCGATTAGTTTCTCGAATCGCGTTGTTTTATTCGGATTTAACTTTTGGGTAGAAATCAATTTTTCCATTTAAATGTATTTGGTCTTTGTTATCTGTTAATGGGCAAAAATCCGCAACCCCTTTTCATTGCTTCTTGCCACATTATATGTATGTTTACATAGAAATACGGATTAATTTGTAAAATAGAGGAAGCATAAACGAAGATGTGACTGATAAAAGTTCGATAAACGATTTTTTAGTCAGATATGTTTATTTCACCATTAAGGGGGGATAAATGTATAATAAATGGGTTTTCTGTTGACAATATCGAACAATAGGACATGAAGCAATATACTTCCAGTATTTTATATTTTGCCATGTAAAGCGACATTTTATCGTGAAAAAAAAAAGAGATTCTAAAGAAAAAAAAATTCTTGAAATATGTATGAAAAAGAAGGTTGAATTTTTATGTTGTGTTGTATGTAAAAGAAGGGAAAAGTTGATGTAAAAACTTTTTTTTATCTTTCTTTTCAGGGCGAACTGTCCACTTTAGGAGCAAGAGTAAGCCAAATGGAGTGTATGCCACTGAGATCACCCCCAGGACATTATCACTATCACGTCACAGATCAAACTAAGTCATTGCAGGTACATCCTCTTACTAACAGTTTTTTTTACAAGATTTATTCACAATTTTAACGATGTTTTGAGTCCAAGATTAATAAAAAATTAAATAAATTTACATTATAATTGCAGGAATTGCAGAATGAAGTCGGAGCTTTACTGGAATTTCGTGATTTGGTTATTGAAACCTTTCCTGATCTCAAACATAAAATGGCTTCATCGTCAGCATCTAGTACAATTACTGGCCTGCCATCGTCTTCATTGGCATCAAGGTAAAATAAAATTTTAATTATTCCTCTTTATTATTAATTATAAGGAATGATTGCTGACGTATTCACAAAACAAGTCAAAAGAACATGTTTTCATTCAAATAAAAAGTTCTGTGAAGTATTGAAGGAGCTAAATTTAGAAGTTAGGCCTTCATGACAGTGTGGTGGAAAATGGATTATTTATTGGAGAAATGTTTGTATTTAATGTATTTCCAAACTAGAAGAACTGAGTGGGAACCGGGGATACGTGTTCGACGGAAATTAACCCAAAAAGAAAATGCAGAAATGTCATCGTCGTCTCTGATAAGGAGTAGAAGCAACTCCCATAGTGGGAAGAAAGAACCAAAGAGTGGTGAGGGGAATGGCAGCGTTATTCAGGATTCAGGGTTTTCAACTGAGACAAATTCTTCGAAAGAAACACACAGTGCTTCTTCGACAAATGGTGCTATGCAGGTCAGTGACATACACACATCATATTTATTGTATATAAATAGTGTAGTATATTATATTTTCTCTTTCACATAATTTAATGTTTTTTGAAATTATGAATAAACAAAAGAGATTGAAATTTAATTGGCAGGGAGTTAATGTATCAAATACATCACAACGCATGACTATAGATAGCGACAATGAATTGTGGAATTTATTGGATGTTTTACAAAAGAAGAGCAATCGCCTTCGCGATGAAGTTGAGCATTTGCAGCAATTAGAAAAGGAACGATATAAAACAACAAATATTCCGCATAGTTTCCAAAAGCAACTCGATCGAGTGGGAAAGGAAGATGTTCAGTTGCTGCGTAAGGAACGGGATCGACTGTTGGACAAATTGGTTGAGATGGAGGCGGAAAATGTTTTTGAGCGCCGAAGATCAACAAACTTGGAAGATCAAATAAATTCGCTAACTTTGGCGAAGCAAGAATTGGAGAAGCAACTCACGATGGCACTCAATCAGAAGATTGAACTTAATTCACGAATTAAGGAATTGCATCAACAATTTGAATCATCCAAACAGTCACGTGGAAATTTTATTCGAAATTTTACAATATCTGATACGGGCATGACTAATACAATGCATAAGAGTAGCAATTATAGCACACACCATGGTGCCTCTTCTTCCGGTACTGTAGCGCTAGCGAATAAGCTTGTAAGAAGTGATGGGATGTTTCTTGGACGGCTGGATGGACTAGTCAGCACACCCAATAGACTGAATAAAGTGAGATTAGCTGATTCTAAAAAGATCGAAGCAATTCTGCTCGAGAATAATGTTGTTGAACTACAGAGGCATTTACTAACACTCACCGTTCAAAATCAGGTTAGTTTTGCATGCTTTTTTATTTATTTATTTTTTTTACTTTTACCAATCCCACTTCTTTTGACGCCATCCTTGAATTATTTAGTTTTTGTTTTAAATTAATTATTCATAAAGAGTCTTTAGATGGAATTAAAGAAACTTTTTATCCCCCCCCCTGCTATTTGATAAAGTTTTGTAAGTTTTATTGAAAGGAATTTTATGCTTTTTCACATTTTTTTTTAAACAATATTTGCACAAAATTTCACAAAGAAAATATTTTTCGTGGAAAGAATTTCCTTTGATTGCCAGAATGATCCTCAAGACGACAATATAATATGTATATTTTATTACATTTCACGTATTTCATTGTTATTTTCTCTCTTTCGTGCAATTTCGCGCTAAGTTTTTTATATGAGCGTAATTATTGAACATCTGACGCTTTCTAAATTTATTATCATACTATTGAACATACTACTTAGGCATATATATACATATGTGTAAGCATAGTATATGAATGAAGATACATGTACGAATTAAAAACACATTTTCATCTTTCAATGTGTATGGAGAAATAAATATGAGAATTGTATTGTGTTGTACAGAAGTAGCTCGACTCCATTCAATTGATATACCATTATAAAATGCATTTCAAAGAGTAAAAGACTACCTACTATAAGAAAAAGGTATTAAAGCACAATTAGTTGGTATACCACAATCGTGGCATACCAAGTATTGTAATCGTCGGAAAAACCGACCACCTCAGATCGGGCTCAAACTTGGTATGAGCACGTTTTAGACATCCCACATTACGAAAATGGTGGTGGAAAATTTTTGATCCGGCCGGCCTGCCGGCCCGGACTCCACATTTTGCCTTATAACTCAAGAGCGGTAACCGATAGAGACTTCCGGTTTGAAGTTTTCTATAGAAATGTGGGTGTAAAATTTCATTTTTTCGCATTTTCAAAATCCAAGATGGCCGCCGTCCGCCATTTTGAAATACCGTCGATCAGTTCCCTTAAAGCTAGAGATCTGAAATTTTAGTATGTTGTAGAGCTCAGTGAGATGTTTTCATCAACAAATCATACTTGAAAATCGGTCAAGCGGTTTAGCAAATATGGCGGCCTAAAGCAAAAAGTGTTTTTTCGATATAACTCGAGAACGGCTTGACCGATTTTGACCATCTTGGTATCAAATGAAAGGTATTGAGAAGCCCTACAACTATCTAGAACATTCCAAGTTCCAAAAATGGCCGCAAGAGGCGCTAAAAACAAAAACAAAAATTGCCTAACTTTAAGGGGCTATATCTCCCAACATCTGTTATCGTTTTCCTTTAAATTTTGATATGTTGTAGCCTGACTCAATATCTTTCATCAGTCCAAAAATGAAGAAATTCTATGTCACCGTTTAGAAGATATAGCCATTTGAAAAATTCTTGAATTTTAAAAGTTCTAAGAGTTATATCTCTTGAACGGATTGTCCGATTTTGCTCAATTTGGTATCAAATTAAAGGTTTTGCAATTCTCTACAACTTTCTGGAACATCAGAAACCTCTAAAACCATTCCTTGAGGACAAAAAGTCCAAAAAACTATTTTGGTAGAACAAAAATCCGCAATTTTGTGTTCTGGAGGTGACCTTGAAATGTATCGAAATATATGTCAGATTATAGCTTATTTCAATACCTTTCCAAAACTAGTCAAGAAATTTCTGTATGTGCAATAGAACTTGAGATATAACCATTTTTGTCTTTCGAATTGATGAATTTCATAAAAAAAAATCAACTTTGCCTACTAATACTACTTAAAAATTAAATTACAACGCATAGACTGACCCATCCGCGTTGTGGTATACCAACTCTTATAACTGGACGCGTTATGATTGACTTTTTTTTCTGTATATTACATGTACTTTGGAATATGTGACTAAAAATAGCACGAAGTTTAGTGAGCTTTTTTTTTCTTTCATTCAACACAGAGTGTAGGAAAACCATAGAAATTTGAAGAAAAGAGGAATATTTTAGTTTATATATCATTTACTTTTATGCTTTCTTTCAGTAATTTCCTGAAAATGTTATATAACAACGATCTTCTCTTTGCTTTCTCCTATAATCCTTTAAAGTGCGCAGTTTAAATGTACAATTTTTTTTAGAACAATACAAAAAGTAAATTTCGTATTACAAAATGATTTAAAAAAAAATGCAGTAACTAAACAATTTAGAAATTTAATGCTACAATTGCCCTAAATTATTCCGTATAATTTAATTGAAGACTGAAAGACTCACAGTAACTTTTTAAGCATTTTTAGGCGTTTCATGTCAAGAAAAAATTGAAGAAAAATTAATAAAAAGAACCTACTTTTTTTTTTTACTTCTCTTATAGGTATTACAACAGAAATTAGATCATGCAACTCGATCAAAAATCCAATTTATAAAACGACTGGATAAGGCAAAGGAGGACATTGATGATTTGAAATTTCAATTGGAAGAGAAAAATATTGAATTTGAGGGCACAAGAGCGCAACTTCGTGTATTGGAATCAAAAACATCAACAAGAATGGATGGTAGTCCCGAAAATGGTAGACCGCTTTTTAGATTGTCCCCAACACGTGATTCAATTATCAGGCAATCGCAAATTTCAACACCAAGTATGAAGGCGATGGTGCCACTGGCTATGGATGAAATAATGCAACACAGTAGTAGTACGGAATCGGCACAAGATCAGTCTGAGCAAAATCGTGCCTTGCCAGAAACACCAAAGAAACGTCCTAGTCGCATTCCATTGGCAGGTGCAAAGGCAAATGCAGCACCTAAACCACCAACTGGACGTAGCAATAGCAACAATAATGGGAAGTTAAGTCCATCCGGGCCTCCGTCCAATCGTAGTTTAACAAATAAAAGTATAAGTAGTCTCATGGGGCGCTCTGGGCCGAGTTCGGTGAAGAAAGAGCACAATAATTCATCACCAAGCCTCCATAGACCTGATTCGGCGCAAAGTTGGCGGAAAGATTCGTCATTAACTGCAAATAATCGTAGCTCATCGATACCAATATCGGCAAAGTCGTCGTCAACTCCGTCCGCGGGAAAACCTCTCCATTCACCATTACCCAAAGCAAAGAGAGATACAGTAACGGCAAAGACACGCAATCTGGATTCTCTAAGTGCGAAAGCATCGTCTGTCTCACCAGTCACATCGTCGCCCACAGTCACAACAGCACCAACGATACCACCAAGTACCATCTCACCGCATATATATAAATCATCGTCGAAGAAAGATCTTAATTCAAGCTATGTGGCATCACCACAGAGCCGAATGAAACCATCCTCAGTTCCAGTCCGACGAATTTCCAGCAGTGGTGCAAGAAATGGCGACACACAAGATTATGAGAATGGAAAGGTACGCAACCTACGTTCGAGTTTTTGGAATTGGTTCAAAAGCTAATTTTGTGTTTATGTGTGTTTCTCACTTAACTCGAAAATTTTTTGTTTTAAGTTTTTCATGGACAATGCTATTAAATTTATATCAATTTCGCTACAATCCGCGTATTGTAAATAAATTGTTACTACATTAATGTGTGTATTTACTATACACATTCTTTTATTTCCTTTTTTTCTTTTAATTTAAATTCTTACAATGTCAATAGTATTGCAGAAAACACAATATAATGCAATACTATTTGAGACATTACAGAGGAAAATAATCTTAATATAATAAATGATAAATTCAACTATACCTAATAGGTACCAACATTCAGTCGAAATTTTTAAATTTACTTGTAAATAACTAGTAAACTACACGTGTGATATTTATATACCTACTATATATATGAAAAAAAATGAAACTTTATGAAGTTACATATATTAAATTTAATTAATGAATTATATATTAGCTATATACATATTTTAATATTTTTTTGGAAGAAAAAATAATTGTGATTTCATTTAGTAGTTTCAATTTAATCTCAAATGATGAGTTGATGATTAAAATTTTAATTTTTTTTTAAAGACATGTGAATATGGAGTAGATACAAAAAAAACATCTTAACACATTCATCGGTACAAATATATAATTTTATACATTTACCAGCGCACTGGTTATGTGATGCATGATCAGAAAAAGTAATTTATATATCATGTGTTTTTTTCCAACTGATGTTTATTTAATTTTCTCACTCTCACAGATTTAATCCAACCGTTTACATTTTTTCAAGGGTTGTTGATTTAAATCCTTTCAACTGTAGGGGAGACCGGGGTAAAAATAGTCAATTTGCGTAAATCCTTATCTGCAGGATTCCCCAAGGGCAAGAAAATTTCCTCGATAGGTCATTCTTATAGGAAATTTCCTGGCCTACAACTTTGTCTCAGGCCACTTTTCTGTATCTCCACGGGAAATATGAGTTTTCGAGCTTTTCCTAAACCCTTCCGCTTCTGACTTTTTTTAAACGCGGCGGGTAAATATAGTCACCAGTTGGCTAAATAAAGTCGGTCGAATTTTCCGACATTTCCAATGATTTTCCAACTGAGAGATTGATAGTAGTTGATAGCTAAACTTCTCACCTTTTGATCCGCGACAAGGAATTTCACTTTTATACGCACTAAAACAGAGAATTTTACGATTTTCTCAAACACGCCATTTTGCAACAAATGAATAGAAAATATGCCAAAAATTTCGATCTCCCATATGATTTACATGGGATGACTAGATCTACCCCAAGGGGTATGTTTTGATTCAAAAAATTGTAGAGAAAAATCATTAAAAGTTATTGAAGAATACACCTTGGCAACATTTTCTGCACTAATCCAGCTAGTGAGAAAAATTATCAGATGGGAAAACTGCTGAAGGAAATGTTCGGAAAACGCGTTTTTCTCAATACGCAAAAGTTTGGGAAATGGGCCAAAAATCTATTTTCTTTTTTAACTCCCAAAGTACTGATCACATAACCTCCAAATTACTGTCAAAAATTATAGGTTGTTAGGGTTTTGCACCCTAATTTTTTCCGATTTTTCCGATTTATATTTTGGGAGAAATTGGCATTTGAAAATTCCAAAATGACATTTTTGAATTAATTCATTTTTTTTTAATTCTTAGTGAAATTATTTAGATCATGTGCTTTCTTCTTCAGCATCTTTATGATTTCCTTCCGAACTGAAAGGCATTAAAAAAAATTAGGAAACATAAAAAAAAATAATAATATCCTCTGGCAGATTCATCTCATCAAGATCTGCAATGAGGAGTTCGCATTCGGTGGTCAGCTGTCTAGCCGTCACCGAATATGAACTCCTCATTGTCTTGAGGTCATTCAACGTCGCCTTAGACTGGGTAATTGCTGCTTGCATCGTTGACGTTTCTTTCTCAAATGATCTTAAAATCAAAATGTGAAAATTAATCGAGTAGCCCTCATTAGAGTACACAAATAACCTAACTTTTCTTCTTCTATAACAAAAAACCTTAAATTTTCTGCAGAGTGCAGAATGTTGATTTTTTTCTAAAAATTTAAAGGTAATTTCTGATGATTTTTGAATAATTTTGGGTGTAAGAATAACTTCCATCTCTCAAGAGTTTCTCTCAAGAGATTTGTGTATTTGTGGGTGGTGCAAACATCACACATGCTAGTAAAATTGCTTTCCGCCGAAAGAAGTACACCTACAAAGAAGTTGTGCCTCTCTGACCTCCTCCTTCTATTCGCGCATCGTGTTGATGCAGTTTTCTATTTGTATAAATATGTAAAATTTCGTTTAAAAAATTTCTTTCCTTAACATTGGCCATGCGCAATGTTTGAACCACCCACAATTGAACAATCTCCAAAATGTCTTGACAGACATGAATGTTTTCTTTTGAAAAAAATAAAATCATCAATAAAATTAATGTTCAAAAAAAAGTTGTAAATAATGAATTATTTGATGCCTCAATGAAAACTCCAAAAGGAGTTTATTCATTTTGAGGTTCACGCGACAACATTTTTTTTTGTTCTCAAATTCAAAGAATAAAAGCGCCATAAATGTGTCGATGAATGTGTTAAGAAAATAATCTTTTAGAAGAAAATATTAATTTTGATCATCTCAGTGATTGGTCAGAGTTGAAAGTCAGACAAAATTAGTGTATTCTGGAATGATTTTTTTGTTTTTGAATTTATTAGAGATTATTAGATCTTATTTTGCATTTATCTCTCAAAATTTGAGGAATGAAAATTAGTGAATTCACATCCTTTGGGCTCATTTTTTTTCAATTCAATTCATTATTTAATTTAATTTTTCTGGGCAAACGAGGTCACAAATTCAGATTATTAGTAGAAAATCATTTGAAGACACTTAATAATTTTATTAAAAAATAAATAAAAGAAAATGCATAAAAATCTCTAATGAATAATCCGCAATTTGCTAATAACAATTCATGTTTTTTTTTGCCATTTTGACCGTCAGTAATACTTTTTTTTTTTAATTTTCTATCTTAATGCACGTTCTGTCTTTTTTTCATCTCTCTATAAATTGTGCAAATCTAACACTTTGATTAAAAAAAGAAAATTCATTGCTACAATGACAATTACAATAATTCACAAGCAAATTATTTTACCTATAAAACACCTATCTAATAGCAAAAATAAAAGGAATTTACAAAAAAAAATGTGAAGTATAAAAATTAAATAGGATTTATTTCATAATTTAAAGGAGAAAAAAAAGTTTTCGGTTTAAATCTTGGTTTAAAAAAAATGAAAGAGGAGAAAATGTTTGAAAAGAAAAAGTATAAAAATACAGAATTCGTGTTTTTTGGAGAAAATTCGGTTTTCAGAAAGTATTTAGAAATTAGAGAATTACATAGTATGGACTTTGAAGGACATCGCAGGGCGCTACATTCGACGGGATTTGTATCCAACTATTCCGACCATCAGGATTGAGGTCTACTTGTACTTTCTCCTGTTTCGTAAGTCCTTCTCCCAAATTTTGTTGATTGTTTATGCCTTTTTTTTTAGAACATTTTGCTGGCTTTTGTAGAAATTCATTAAAAAGGGGTTTTTTTATTTATTTTTTTCATCTTAGTTATCATAGTTTAATTTTCATTTGCACCTAATCGTAAAATTAGTTACATTTTATTGAAACAATCCCAAATTAAACACTAATACTCATTTCTAATACATTAATTAACTATAACATGACAACTTGACAATATAATATTTAGAAAAAAATTTGTTGGGAATTAACTAAAGAAAGTACTTCCTTTGTTAAAAGTTTTATTCTTGAAATGTTAAAATTTTAGCAATTTAAAAAAGCAAATTAATTCCTCAGAAGAAATAAAATTACACAAAATGTCTTTCTTGTCTGTAAATGAATCCTAAAAATATCCTGCAAACATTAAAATATATAGCATGACATCCCTGATGAAAAATCACAGAACCGAAAGCTTCACAAAAAATGCAAAAAAAACGAAGATAAACAATTTTTAATGCCAAATGTCTTCACAAAAATGGCATAAATGTGATTTAATCTTAACTGATTGGGAGCTTTTGGATAAGACTGCTTTTTATAAAAAAAAAAGTTTCATCTGTAATGCAAAACTCTACTGTTTATTAAAAAGAAATCATTCCTCTATCATGTGCACCTCTCTTTATTTTATGAATCTTTTTATATACAAAGTGTTTATTCAGCAAGTTTTTTGTTGTATTTCCAAGTAGAAAGTGAATCTTTATTATTTATTACTTTTCATACCTCTTTTAGGTATGATTTTTTTCAACATTTTGTTTTTTATTGGCTCATTGAAAATAAAAGAAAATGTCGTTTCATGCATTTTTATTTAAAATTTGTTACAAAACTGTTTTTAAATTTTTAAGTAGCATGTATTGATTGTCATTTTAGGCATCTAAAAATCAGTCTAATTAGTTAGATTTGCGAAAGAATTCATGAAAAAATTAGATTTTTTCTCATTTTGATTGTAGTTTTTAATTTATTCATTAAATTACATATCCATCCTATGGCCAAACATCGTAAATTTTAAATGATTGCATTTTCCTGATTTTCATCGTAAATCATACAAAGTTACATATTTCAAAAAAGAAAAAACACGCACAAAATAATTTAAATAATATTTTACCAACATATGGATAAAATCATGTACGTTTTTCCAAGATTTTTGTATTAATTAAAATATAATTCTCTTCTTTAATTTGAATATAAAAAAAAATTATCATTCAAAAAAAACTTTGCGAAATAAATTCTTTTTCCTTTATCAGCAATAAACTTTTTGATAACTACAAATTTCTACCTACATACTTTCTCTGTTTTTTCTGTGACGGCTATCTCAATTAAATCTGTTGCATAATATTGCAAACAAAATGACTATTCCTATATATACATATAATAAAGTAGGTAATAAATTAAAGAATTTATAACCCGAATAAAATTCTTAAGAAATGCAATTGCTATGAATTATGATAGTTCATTAATGAAGAATACATAATTGATTAAAATAAATTAAATCTAAAAAAAATTTGGCAACTTTTGTATACAGAAAGTGACAAGGTTTTATCTTGAGAAATATTTATTGCACACAACTACTTATACCTACATAACTCTATAATTTACCTTTGTGTAAATTCCAAAGCCACATTTCACACGTTATTCATTTTTCATTAAAAAAAATACATTTCAGAATTTATATTGCAAAATCACGTGTAAATAGCATGCGCTTACCAAAGAGCTAAAAGAGAGCAATCCTGAAATTTTATCCTTTCTTCCTTAAAAAAAAAATGAATCCCTCGAATGTAAGCTAATTCCTTGAAATTCTAATTAACAAACCTTGTTTAGTTCAAATGATTTAATTTTTTCACGGAGAATTTTAATTGATTTCTGGATATAAGAAAACTGAATACCTATTACCTATAAATTTAGTATGTATGTGAAAAAAATTAACACACAAAAAACTCACTGATGAAATTTATGATTTATTCGAATTGTATTGAAAGACTTTTTCAAAATTATGTAAAACTAAAAAAAAAGTAAATTATACACTTTATTAGATAGAGGGTACCTATATATAATTAAAATTTAGTAATGTATAATGGGATGGATTGTATTGCCGGGTGTTTTATTTAGTGTGGAGGACATATATTGTGAAGAAGGTTGTCTTTATTATTACAATAGTTTATTAATTAATTATTCCCTCACAATGAAAAGAAAAATTTACATTTTTTTTTATTTTCTTTACCTTGTTTTGCTCATCATTTTGTCGGTTTTAACATGAAATAGCGCCGCATGTTGGAAAAATATTTCCTATCCAATTTAATGCCAATTTTTTTTGTTTCTTTTTTCTTTCTTTCTTGCCCCTCCCGTCCAAAATTTGCAGTCAAAGTTGATGATGAGTGGTGGTGTCAGAGGTGTAGAAGAACAAATGGCGGAGAAGGTTGCAGGAAGTGACAATGGGGGTGATTTTAGAGGTTCACGCGACCTCATCCGTGAATACCTGATGAAGACGAAAGTACAACAACCCCCGCCAATTTTTCAAACACCCTTCGAAACATTCACCACAAATCCCATGCCGAATTTGGATATGGTATACCGCTACCACATTGTCGTGGATGACGATAGCAATGTGTACAAGGAGAAGAATCGCGACATGGAAGTCAAGTACTATGATGATAATTATTCAATTGATCTACTGAATTCTCAGTGCAAAGCTGAGGATGAAAGCAGCAATAGGATGGGATTTGAGAGGCTTTCCCCACATCACAATAAACTCTGTGACTCCTCGGAGGATACTCAGGATGAGCATGAGGTGGTCAAGAGTTCACGCATTGACGGTACATGTCGACTTATTGGGAAGGTCAATCCGAATATTCTGAAGACATGGGAACAATTGAAGGGCGGAGGAAATGGCACAACAGACGGTGAGAAATCACAGCAGCGGATCTTCTATAAAACACAACGAATCCCCTCTGCGAAGCAATCTTCCAGCAGTATCTTCTACGACAGCATTGAGACTATCGTGTCGGATGTTGATGAATCTACAGCTCCAGCTGCCGGAGAGATGATGGCTGAATGCGATGATTCTCTTCTACTTGATGATGATAAAAAGCACTCCAACTGCTGGTCCATTGGAAGTGAGAAAAATATATCATAAAGAAATTAAACTTTTTCTATTAATACACCACACACACACACATTTATATATTAATATAAAATAATCATTCCACAATCCTGGCGAAGCTATATTTATATACCTACATAAAACAAATAAATTAAATTAAATAAAATAAGATAGATTGCGATATATTCAAACAATTTTTACATTACACAAAGATATTAATAAATTAATTTAAAAAAAATTAAAAAAGAAAAGAAGATACATTTAAATAATGTTCTGTGATATGCATTATTTTTGTCTGAACTACTAATTTTCTTTTAATTGAAAAGAATAAAAATAAAAAAAACACAAACGAGCAATGTTAAAAAAAAACTTATCAAAATTTAAATTTCATGTGATTGTACAGATTGTACATTTATTTATTTCATTAAAAAATGCGAGATTTAGAAGACTTTTTTTTTAAATACAGGAATAGGGTCTCAAATTTGAACATTATAAAGTGCATTCAATAAAATTTAAAACATTTATTGCAAAACAATGTACGAACAAAAAAGGATATTTTATTAAAATATTATGTAATGAAAAAAATATTATATAAAGACATATTCCTGATATATATAAAGTTAATAGGTAATATATAAAATAATTTAAGAAAAAGAATTTAATGTAGATAATGTAATATAAATTGAGCAAAATTATTTATGTTTTTTATGGAATTGAAGTTTTTCTTACTAATCGGTGGTGCATAAATGTGGCACGAAGTATTGTAATCAATCATTGGAAATTTCGACATCCTCAGATTGGGTTCAAACTTCGTATAAGCATGTATTAGATACTTTCCTTATAGTTTGAGGTTTGAAATTTCAGTATTTTAGACATTTTAGAGTTCAGTGAGATTTCTTCATCGATAGCTCATACTTGAAAATCGGTTAAGCCGTTTTGCTAATTGGTTCTTTCAATATAACTCGAAAACGGCTTGACCGATTTTGATCATTTTTATTTTTTCGATTGATCGTCGCGGTTTTTATTACATTTTCACCACTAGATGACGCTGATTTTAACGGATGGTTTTAAATTCAAATGCTATTGGCAGTTGCCGGCTGTGCGAGTAAGACGAACTACTATAGTCATAAATGAGAAAACTAGTGCAATTTGAGCGAGATAGTTGCTCCAGTGCGTGAAAGACGAATATACATGATAAGAGCTAGAGAACCATATCGACCTCAGCTGTCAATTTTTTGGTGTTTTTTATAAAAAATAATAATTTCCTTTTCGCAATATTTTGCACATTTTAAATGTTTCCTTTATTGCATTTTGTCCTTTTGTGTGCTCAATAGGGTGTGCTAAAAGTGAATGTGAAAATGTGGAAGTGCAGGAAATGTGGGAAAAGTGTCTATTTCGGTAAAATAAACAAAGAACATGAGATGGCAAAAAAATAAAATAAAAAATAATACATTTATTATACTTTTTAGCCGAAAGAAAACAATCCTTGGGGTATGATTGGCATCCGGAATGTCTAAGATGTGAGGAATGTGGCAAACGACTGAATCCCGGACAACATGCCGAGCATAAAGGTGTGCCTTATTGTCATGTCCCCTGCTATGGGGCACTATTTGGGCCTCAGCTCTTTGGGCACGGAACCCGCGTGGAGTCGCACAAGAGTTTCGGACAACACCCCAAGGGGAATGATATGCGACAATTATCCAATGGGGGTGGCACAACAATTCCCCGGGAGCAACTGGAAACGAAGCTCAAATTGTATAATCAGTTCTTCGACAATAAGAGCATGGAGATACGCTCGAGAGAAGTCAATGGCCGTCTCGTGCTCGAGGGGGCAATTCGAGTCTACTGGGGTGTTCAGGGTGTGATTCACCTCAAAGAGGATGATGATCAACGAACCGTGGTTACGGTGCGGAAGCGGAACTCCTGCAGGTACCGCAACTCCATGGACGTCGATCCACTCAGTGAATTCTCGGATAACTCAAAAGTTCCTCTGAGTCCAACTGTTGACATGACTGCATCCATCACATCAGAGGATGGCCTGGATTTATCCACTTCCGATAGCACAACATGCGACACGTGCACATGGTCCGAAGATGTGGTGGCTCTTGGGAGTGAGAACTCATCCAAAGATGTTTCCCCATCGCACAAAAGTGCCACACTTCCACCCAAGCTCGATGTGAAGCAATTGGATTGGGATGAAATTGATGATTTGCTGCAAGTTGAACGGAGAGTTGATGAAACTGAAAAGATATTTCGCACAATGCCATCACCACTGCCATCGCAATCAAGCACAGAATTTTCTTCCGCTCAAACTCTCTCGCAAGATTACACTCCAGACTCACTGAATACACAAAATGAGAGTGAGGAGCAACTGATAACGGCTGCTAGCCATTTCTCCCAAGATACAACAGGTGACGAGAGCACCGAATGCAGCACACTGAAACCCGAAGATTTTGAGGATTTCAAAAAGAGAATTCAAGAAGAATTCATTAGTAGTACCAACATGATGGGAAATACAAATAACACGCTCAAATCCAATGAACCCATAGATCCATCACGTATCAATGACTCCCTAAAGCTCTACAGTGAGAATATAATGAGTAAAAGTTTCAACGGGATGCCATCATCAATGAATAATGAATCTTATGAAATAGGTGGGTAATTGTTCTAATTTATAACTGTTATTCTTTCTTTTAGGTGCAGGGGTAGATCTTATTATGCTCTTTCGCTTGAGTTCGATTTGTTTAAAATCGACAGATTTTGCATAATGTGGGAGTAGAGGAAAACTTTTTTCAACGGGATGGAGCAACTGCTGATACTGCGTTGCCTACAATACGCATTTTAAAAGAGACTTTTCTCTGAGAAGCTTATTTCTCATCGAGGTGATATACCGTAGCCGGGAAGATTATAAGACCATCATAATGTAGTAGTCAATTATAACGGTGGCAGAATCCATTCGAGAGCTTGGGTAGTCAACCCTCTTATGACTCCCGCCGCCCGAACTATACGGTATCCACAGCTAGACTGACTAAAACCCAACAAACGTAGCTTAACCACGTCCGTCAACTACCCGAGTACCGACCGGATTCTACTGTTACGTGTTCTATTACGAGCGATGTCGTAGGACATAGACCATAGCTCGGGTGAATGTTTTTGGCTTTCAGGTCTAATGCTTACAATGCTCATCCCAATTTTCATAGGGTGCTATTCCTGGTTTTTGTCAATATTTTTGATTTTTCATTTCATTTATTTCACCCACAATCCGCAAATTGCATAGATATTTTAACATTTCATCACTTTCATATACTTCAATCTGCAAGATTAAGGGGAATACGCGGGACAAGACTCTTGAACAATTAAAGACCAACCTTATGAAGCAGCATATTTTCAATCGTACCGAATTTTTAACACAGGCTATCATTAGAAAAGGACACAATAAGAAAGTCATCCCTAAAAATGAAACGTAAAATATCCTTCGTACGTATTTGGGTCTATTTGCTGCAATTTTTAAGATATCGACTTTAAATTGGAAACGAATGATTTTTTAAAAAGTTTATCTACATTTTCTTTAAGGAGTCTCATTAAATTTTTAATTTGTAGACTTTGAAAATGCTTTCCAACCCTACGAAACCATGTGTGGTAATCCACGTTCACCACGTTTTGGGAAAAATGGTGCATTTGGGAGCTTGCAGAAGTTGGATTCGGAGGGATTTACGGATACATCTGAAACTACGGAATCCCTGATTCAAAGACAAGGTTTACTGTCTAAATCAAAATCAGGCCCAAATTGCTTTAGCTACGGGGATGATCAAGATGATGATGTGCCAACACTGAAGCCGTCTACAGTGAAGAGAAATCCAAATTTTGACCGGAAAGGTGTGTCAATCAAGATGGATTGTTACGATGAACTACAAACATCATCTGATAGTACTACCCCACGAATTGATCAAGGTTGCGACACAGTGCAAAGAAATGAGGGCGATAGCGAAGAGGCGGTTGTTTTGAGAAAACCACCAAAGACAGGGTCAACTGCAATTAAACGCAGATCAGGAAATAGACGGTCACGAACAAAATTAAAGCGACGGTGTTCAATTAATGGGCATTTTTACAACAGAGAAACGTCATTCTTCACTCCGCCCCGTGGCTCAATGATGAGCGTGTGGATTACATCTTTAGTTGATACAAAAGAGGTATGTATGTAATGTAACACGATAGCACCGCAATTAACATGATTCCTTCTTATTATTAGTTTCACATAAGCGTGCTATCTGCAAAGTAATTTCAACTTTTTTACCCCCTACAATACCTATACGTGTACATTACTCTTTTTTTCTTCTTAGATCATAAATCTTCTATTGGAGAAATATAAAGTGGATAGTCGACCGGAGAATTTTGCTCTCTTCATTGTAAAAGACAATGGTGAGCAGCGACGCTTGAAGGAGGAAGAGTATCCGCTATTGGTTCGTGTTCTGCTAGGTCCGCACGAAGATGTGGCTCGAATTTTTCTGGTTGATTCGCATGCGACACCAGAGATTAGCAGTGAGGTGGCACAATTTCTTAATCTATCCCTCTCAGAGTGCAGAGCCATTTTGGATCGTTACTGCGAGGAGCAAGATCGCGAAGTTGCACGCATCAAAGAAAAGTATGACCTCTTCACTATTTCTGAATTCACGCACCAACCATTATTTCTTTCTTTCCCTTTTTATTCCTTTTTAATAGATATGCAGAAATGCGCCGAAGAATCACTCAACGTATGGAATCTCTCAAAGTTCGTTTGTAGTGTAACAATATAATAATAATACTACTTAAAATTTTATAAACATATTTTAAACAATACATAACCAATAATTAACAATAATATGAGAATAATCAATAACTAATTAATATAATTATGATTAGCTATTCCAATATTAGCCATCATTAAAAAGGCAGAAAATAAAAATTACTCATATCCAAAATATTATCCAAAAAAAGTCGAGCAATATATTATTTTCTGCGACCTAATATTACTGCAAAATAATTTTCATATTTTTACAATATTAATTGATAAATATATAATACAAAAGAATTCTTTGGGTTTTTCTTTTGAATTTTCATTTTTTTTTTTTAATTTTTAATTGATTTTTTCAAAGGGTTGATAAACGTTGATTTCTAGGAGGTCTGAAAATTTCTTTCATTGAGCTTTTTCAATATAGAGAACTTTCCAGCAGAAATACAGAGACAAAGAAAAAGCTTCTAGCGTTCGAAAATGAAGACAGGTTCATTGAATTCCCATCAGGGACTGTAGCTAAGGACAAGAACTCACACAAAGCAATTGGTAAGAAATTATTATTTTTTTTTTATTATTATTAATTTTATTGAAATCGGCTTACGCCATAATTCAGGTACATTAGTGTTACTAAAAAATAAGAAAAAAAAAAAACTAAACGCACATACTGAAGAAAAAATTAACTACGTCTATCTAAAACTAATACTGTTATTGTTACAAAAAGATAAAAAAAAAAGATACATGGAAAAACGATTTAAATTTTGATGTTATTTTCTTTAATAAATAAAATGACTTTTTTAAGATTAACGAAGTTATTACCAAGAAGATCTTTTAACGAAAAGTTATCAATGCCTAAATTAGTTCTGGATATAGAAAATGATGGACATATTACTAGAAAGTGTTCTACTGTAAGTGGGACGTTACAAATTGTGCAATTAGGTGGATTTTCTTTACTCATAAGAAAGGAATGAGTCACCAAGGTGTGACCTGTACGGAGTCTAGTAACTACGACGCTATTGTACCTATTTGTTTTCGGTATAGAAATATTATTCAAATCATCAAAAATCGACCTCAACTTATTTTCATTACTACCTAAATTTTTCCAATCTTTTTGCCTATTTTTCCTCATTATACCTTTAATCGCAACTTTCATATCAGGGTAATCTACGCTAAAATCGGACTCAATTTGATCGTTTATCTCTTCCCTTGCTAAGAACAACGCCCTCTTTATCCCTGGAATCTCCTCTGGAACCCATATTACTTTTATTTGACCTTTAGATATTGCTATACTATCGTGAATTCTTAAAGCAAAATAATTTGTGATTTTAGTATTAGACAAAAATTCTACAGCTGAAATAGAACTAGTCGCTATCAAAATTGGACTTTGACCTGGATTATAGCAATCACAGGCATCTAGTATTGATTTAAGATCCGCGGTTACTTTATGAGTGAATTTAGAGAAATTTTTTCTTTTGCTAATACCTAAACTTTCAGACCAAATTGAATAACGCTTTAAATTTTTATTTTTGCAAGATCCTGTATAAATTATATCCCAATTAACGTGACTTTTAATAGTTTCTTCAAATTTTTCTTTAACGACTCTAGTTCCCGCGCCATTTTCCCATATTAATTTAATGTTTTGATTAATATTACCAAAATTGAAAACCCATGGTGGTGTAGCAAGTGGAAACTTTTTAACAATCTTATTTTTTGGAATCTTGTTATCCTGTAAAGCTGTATTTGTTATTTCGACCCAAGATTTTAAACGTTTATTACTACTAATTTTAAAATTAATTACTTTATCATGCAACATATGATTTGGCATCGACTTAATTTTTGACAGATAAGAAATACTCAAAAATTTTCTCCTATTTTCTAGATTGGGAAATCCGGCTTCGGCCAAAACGCTAATAATAGGTGTTGATTTGAATGCCCCTGTTGATAGCCTAATTCCTGTATTATAAACCCCATTTAGTCTCTTTAGTGTTTGATTAGCGGCCGTACCGTACACCTGAGCTGCGTAATCAAGCTTCCCACCTATAAGGGCTCTATGTACCTTCAAAAGTTGTGACCTATTAGCACCCCACTTAATGGAAGAAAGGGCTTTTATGATTCTTAAACGTTTTTGACAATTAATTCTCAATTCTTCTACTTGCTTTCTAAAATTAATTTTTCGATCAAAAGTAATACCTAGGATTTTTATAAACTGAGCTTCTTCTATTGTTCTATTATTAAGGAAAAAAGTTGGTGTCTCGCAAATTCTTTTTCTACAAAAATGAATCCATTTAGTTTTGGATGCTGAAAAGGACAATCCGTTATTAAAAGCCCATTCTTCGAGAATTGAGATACCTTTTTGAATATGATCTTTAAGAGCTGATGAGGTTTTAGATGCACCATAAATTACTAGGTCATCTGCATACAAAAAATGGTTTATATTGTTTTCTGTAAGTATTCTAGAAATCCCGTTAATTGCTACTAGAAATAGTGAAACTGACAAAACGCTACCTGTGGGTGTCCCATTTATTTGTTCTTTCCATGACGATTGAGAATTACCAACCAAAACTGAAAATTGACGGTTTTCTAAGAAATTTTTAATGTAAGACAAAATGTTTCCTTCAAAGCCCCATTCCTTCAATTGTTTAATAATAACTACTTTCCAAAGTCTTTCATAAGCTTTTTCTAGGTCAAAACTTACTGCAAAAACGTGTTCGCGACTATTTATTTTTTCTGCTATAAAATCTTGAAGACAAGCTAGATTATCAATAGTGGACCTAGACCGTCGAAAGCCTGAGTGATACGGAGAAATTAGATTTTCTTTTTCTAGCCACCACATTACTCGATTTGCTATCATTTTTTCCATAACTTTCCCTAGACAACTTAGAAGTGAAATCGGTCTATAATTTACAGGGTCGGATAAATCTTTATTTGGTTTGGGTATTGGAATAATAAGGGCTTTCTTCCAATCGTCAGGAAATTTTCTTTCAAAAAATATCTTATTATACATTTCAAGAATAAAATCTAAAACTTTATCGGGACACTTTTTAATCATATTGTAAGAAATATTATCTAGTCCTGTAGATTTTCCTTTTGTAGTGGCTAGAGCTCTATCCAGTTCTGCACGATTAAACCTATTATTAATTTCTACAGGTGGGATGCTAATAGGCACTGTCTGATAGTGTTCTAGAGATTTTTGATTATTCAGCTCAGGGTCACTTAAATGGGAATTATCCGAATTTTTGAAAAATCTATTTGCCAAAGTTTCTGCAATTTCTTTTGGGTCTTCTATGTTGCGATTATCTACGTTAAGTTCGTTAATTCTACTACCTTTAAAGGATCCGGAAATTTTTCTAATTTTATCCCAAACTATTTTAGGCGTCGTGTCTACTTTAATATTTTCTACAAATTTTTCCCAACTAGACTTGCGCGCTTCATCCATCAATATCCTAACTTCTTTTTGTTTTTTACGATAGTTTTCTAGATTTTCCATAGTCGGATGCCAGTAAAACTTCTTGAATAATTTATTTCTATTTTTAACTTCATTGGCTATATTAGAATTCCACCACGGGACATATTTATCTCTAATAAATCCTTTAGATTTGGGGATTGATTTTTCTGCTGCTTTGACTAAATTATCCGTAATATACCTCACAAGATCTTCTATCGGTAGATCGCTACTAGTATCAATGGTTTCTTCTACTATTTTCTCATACAGGTCCCACCTTGCCAAGTCTTCCTTCCACCGTACACGAGACGCGTGTGTTTGCACAGCATTAGGGGTGTTAATTGTTATAGGAAAATGATCGCTAGATGTTGACTTATCTGTGACTTTCCAATCAAGTGTAGTTGACAAAGACGGGGAGCAAAGAGTTAGATCTATTGCGGTGAGTGCACCATATCCCGGATGGAGATATGTTGCCCTACCGTCATTCAAACAAGTTACATTATTATTTTGGATAAATTCTTCAATAACGCGACCCCTTTTGTTAAAATATGTGCTGCCCCACAAAGGATTATGGGAGTTAAAATCCCCACAAATAATGAATGGATTATTAAATTGACTTAAAAGATTTTCAAGTTGTGAAATTGTGAGCTGATCTTTTGGATTAATATATACTGAACAAAAAGAAATTGTTTTTCCATGTATCTTTACATTGACAGCTAATGCATCAAGATTTGTGTTAAGATTAATTAAAGAATGTGTTAATTCAGATTTAATGAGGATTGCGACTCCTCCTTTAGCAGAATCAAATAAAAGATTGTTAGAAATTACATTATAATTAGTTAGTGACGGGTTAGATCTAGAAGTAAGATGAGTTTCCTGAAGCAAAATTATGTCTGGTTTAATCTGATTAGTTATTAATTTCAATTCACTAAAATTATTCCAATATCCATTTATATTCCATTGCAAAATAATCATTAAAAAGAAAAAAAAAATTAAGGCGGTCAAGAAACTCTTTACTTTAGAATATGAGAAAAAAAAGCAAAAAAAAAATCGCTTTGCAATTGGAGGCGACTCAGTTGCAGAACAATTTACGCAAACACGTATGCCTGCACAGCTGAGCCGTCTCCAGCCGCTAAAACGATGCCTATTCTAAAGCCTAATCTATACCTATTTCCCTATTGATAGAAGATTTGTTGCTGGTGGCCGCCTGGGTGGTTGAGACATCCTTCTGTTGTGATGCTGCAATCTTCTTCTTCTTGTTCTTTGACACCTTGCTGTTGTCGGCTTTCCCGGATGAAGAAGATTTCGGTTGCTTATTCTTTGGCGTACTTGAAGCTTTCTTTGCAATGTTGGTGTTGGTACGGGCTGCAGCTTGGGCCCGTGTGGTTACAGATGTGCGGGATGGAATCTCCTTTTCAGCGTTATTCTTCTCAGGCACAGAATGTTGATCCTCCTGAGTATCTTCCTCTTCACTGGCGGAAACTTCCCCCTCTTCCTCGTGATTTGTCTTCGAATCCATACTCTCAGATGTTGAGTCGTATACTGAAGATCCGGTGGTGAGATTCACAAGAGTATCTTCCTCCATCGCTTCGCCAGCTAATTCCGGAATTATTTGGGCTTGAGACGTCTCATTGGGGTTCGTCATGGGATTCGTCGTGGGATTTTCTGCAGGTCGTCCTCTTGGTACATTCCTCTTCCCCCCACATTGACATTTGCAGTGTTCACAATTGACTCCAAACGATGTTTGTCTCTTCGTGACATTTGAGAATGTCTCACCTTCCCTGCCCATCCCCTCAATAAACCTCCTCTTTGCTTCAGCAAATGAGATTTTGTTGTACACTCGTATCTTCTGTATCTCAAACTCAGCCTGAAACACTGGGCACTTCCTGGACCAACTTACATGATTCTGCCCGCAGTTGATGCACTTTGCCTCTCCTGTACATGCTCTGGGTAGTGCTCCTTCTCCGCGCAAATACCACACATATCCATCCCACGGCAGGATGTCTTCATGTGCCCGAATTTCTGACACTTGAAGCAGCGTAGCGGGTTTGGAACGAAGGGGGCTACATTCACTTTGAGATAGCCAGCCTTGATGTACGCTGGGATTTCCGGTAGCGCGAAAGTCACGATGAATGTTCCTGTATTCATCCACGCCGAAGCACCCTCTCTGGCGTTTTGATTGGTTCGTCTCTCCACCTGCGACGGTTTCCTCTTGATTTGCCTGATCTCTGTCACCATTTGAGATGACAATTCCGACAGCAGTTCATTCTCATCCATATAGGCCAAATCCCAGCTGCGAATGACCCCTTTGGAGGTATTGAAGCGTGGGTGTTCCTCTACCTTCACCTCATGACTTCCGATTTTGTTTACTCTCATCATTCGGAGTGCCTGTTCCCTTGATTTCGTCTCAATTACAATCGTCCCGTCCCTGAGACGCGTAATATCCTTCACCTCCCCCAAAGGATGCAGTTCTCTTGCGATAAGAAATGGTGATACACGCAGCATACTCTCATTTTCTCCTGCTTTCTTGACCGTTAGAAAACGTCCTCCCTTCGCGATTCTCTCCACTTCCGGGTTTCTGGGATCCAGAAGACCCTTCCTATACCCAGCATCCAAGGGCGGGAATTCTCTGGGGGCTAGAGAAAGTTCGCGCCCCCATTCCCCGTTTGCAAATTCGGGCATAGCCCCACTACCCGCCACGGAACCTAACCTCAAACCTTCCTTTTTGTTCACTTGGGGGTGTTTTTATCAGTTTTTCAACGTACCCACTAGATAATACGAGGGAAAACCCTTCCCTTTTCCACTTCAGCACTACTAAACCTTATTAAAACGAGTTTTCTCTTGGTATTTTATCAAAATTTTCAGATCGAAAAGCTTTTGATGCTTCAATGTTTTGCGCGCGAAAAGGAGGGTAAGAAATTAAATATGTAAATAAAAATTTCTCTATAAATTTTAGAAGATGATCGTTTATTGGATATTCACGTCTACCTATTTCGACTTATTTATAAAGTGAAACTTTAGTGCAAAGTTGATTTAAATATATTATAACTTTACTTTAAAAATTTTCTGATAAATGGAAGATATTAAAATTGCAGAAAAGTTCATTTGAAGAATATGCATGAAAAATCAAGTGCTTCGTTTTTCTCTCAAGCTTCATGATCGACCGGACTATATATTGCCTGGAAGAGCTTGAGAATAAATAAATTGAATGTGGTGAGCAATAAAACAGACTCTCACCCTGAACGTTATGAGAAATAATATTAATATTTCCCATTATTTCATGGCATTTGTTTCAATGTTTATGAATTAATTTGAAATAATCTAATTGTATTTCCAAACAGAGAGTTCTATTCCTTTTGTTAAATATAAAGAGACTTTTTTTATAATTTCAATATTCCCTTAAACAAAAACTTGAACAAAAAAAATAATATTCTTGCAATAACAAAAAAAGCTAATGATCAAAAGAATACAGCTTTGTGATCAAAAGAAGAGATCCATACCAGAAATTATTATCTTATGCTCATTCGTTGTGCCGTGTAAAGGAAATTCCCGAGAATACCTATGTAGTTTTTTGCTTCATGTAAATTGGCCCCGAGTCAATGAATTTCTTCATATCAAATTCATAAAATACGCTTCTCACTTTGGAAGCTTTATTCTCTTTCATCTCTTGGAGAAAAAAAATATCAGAATCATGATTCAATGACTTTCTCATTTTTCTGATTTGATCTCTGAGAGCTTAGACCAGCACAAAGCGCACCACCACATTAGAAAGTCAATGATGAAACCCTTCCACCTTCTGTGTTTAGCAGTTTGTGTGCAACATAGTCGGTTAGTGTGCGTTGTAATATGATTTATTAGCTACATTAGAAGCATATTAGAATTTAACTTAATGGACTTTCTGAGTAATATTATACGTCGCCGTGAAAAACGTGAATAAGAAATATTTCCGATTTTATTGCATCGATTTAAAACAACATTTTGGAAACGCCTTGAAATTAGCAAGAATTTATAAGATATAACTTGAATATAAGATCAGCTTTGGCGCCATGCGTTGCAGTGTTGCGGCAACTCGTTGAGAATTCTCTTCTTATGTTTTCAGTTACGCATGATCTTATTTTATGCAAAACTTGGCGCCAACTTGAAAGTCCTTGAAAAAAATCTCTCTTACACGTTCCGCATAGATTTTACTCGCGGTTTATTTAACTCTCGAACAGGATTCTCACGCCTCATTTCTCTATTTGGAAAATTGTGAATTGGAGTAGGTACATATAACGATATCCCACAAAGGAAAATTACTTTTAAGGAAAGAGATTAATTAATATTTAAATTTTCTGAACTTTCAATTGAAATGGAAAATTAGAGCTTTTATTTTTTTATTACAAGAGGTATGGATTAAATAAGTTTTTGTTGCCTTATTAAATGGAACAATTGGCATTTAAAATTAATTCAACGTAAACACACGGTGGGAAAATTGCAAATGGATTTTTCTTCTCTCATTCTGGACCAAAAAGCCAAAATTGGATTTTTAATTGATCCGATTTCAAAATTCACATCAATAAATCACAATTTATAGAACGCTACATTTCTTTCCATATAGGTATAATAGTGTGGCTTTGTCTAGTTAGAGAGTCTCTTCGCGATGCCCAAAAGTCTTTATTCCTTTTGTGAGATATTAAGCGATTGCTTGGGTTAAAATTTTCTCCTTACTATTGGACTTGTGGTATATGTATGATTGCCCGAATGCATGCCTAACTGGTTTCTCCAATACATTTTCCAGTGTCTACAGAGGCTGTAGTACAGACATGTATGATATAAGCTGAATTTTGTACAGATGCTGCCGAAAATATTATGCACACCAGCACATTATTTCACGTTAATGCTTAATGTACTCAAGTAATGAAAACTTTTACAACTAAAGGTGACTGAACCAGTTATTATAGGTGGGTACGATATAAGGAGGAAATATATTCTTAAAAAGGGATAAGAAAAAAAAGGACTTCTGAATGGGAGTCACACATTAAGAAGGGGAGAATAAAATTTATGAGCTTTAGTAGGGTTCCCATGGTACCCTCAAAGCCCCATATAGACCACATATATTTTCCAGGTTTTTTTTTCTTACAATTTGGAATATGAATATAATATGATATTAGAATAATAATTTTTCTTCCTCTTTCCACTAACTGATAACTGACCCCTCTACCCTACATTCCAAGAAATCAGCACAAAACTAGGTCAATAGGACGTATATTTTATTCAAAATAGTTCCCTATTTATGAAAAATGTTCTCTCATTCAAAACATTTTTACTCTTTAATTTTTTTATTCAATAAAATAAATTATTTAAATTTAATTTTATTTTTAGTTCTAATTTTCTAGATATTCTAATGGTTCCACACGGATACCTGAAGAAAATAAGAAATTTATCGCAATGTCATGGAATGTGTGATAAATTGTTGGAGCTTAGATTTATTTGTAAAGTGTACAAAAAAGTCATTCAAATTAATCTATTGAAATATTTCGCTTGATATGCAAATGAATAGAACGGGTAAGATTTATTTTACATAACCGAATTAAATATTGACCACATCAGTACCTTCATATAAATTAAAAGGCCACTTTCGTGTACAAAAAATGATATTGAGAGTGAGAGTGGTTTTCTTAATCATAAGATTATAAAGTGTGGAAGTATTTGAGAAGCAATATATGTCAACATAAAAAATGTATTTATATTATGACCAAAATCACATTTAGGAATTAAGATTATGAGAGGTCAGCGTATAATATTTTTTTTTACTTCTTCCTACAATACATATGCACACAGATAGGTATTAATTCTTTGGAAAATCCTTCTTTTTTTCACTTTAAAAAGTCGATAATCTACTTTGTGTTCATATTATTCCCTCCAATACCTGTAAACTTGTATGCTGCGAATTGTCTTGCACGTGTGGTGAAGTTGTCTTACTGGCTTTGATGTTGTCTCGCGAGTCCAAACCACAAAAAGCATAATACCTACGACCCGCAATCGCATCGGACGCGTATACCACGTCCTCGTGTTGTCTCAGTTCATTTTTTTAGGTTTGCTTTGTGCTTACCTTATGTGTTCTCTGCAGTGAATTTTCTTGCATAATTTGCCAAGTCGTGTTCCTTTATGTGTACATATATCATTGATTTCATAGCATTATTTTATACGGAAGTGAAATTTTGAACAATATTGTACCCTTTCGCACTTTTTTTGCATAGACGATAATCAACTCTTTTAGTTCATTTTCTCGTATATTGTGTATGCTAAAAAAGTTGGCAGACTCGAAACCACCCACGCAAAATGTTTGGGCGTCTCTGATCTCTCCTGATATATAGTGTATATATGGTGTGTTCTTGAATATCTACTTTATTTTTCGTTCACATTAAGAAAAAAAGTCAAGATGTTGGCTAATTTCAGTGTTTAAGTGACTTTTTGTGAATATATCGAATTTTTCTTCATCTCTACACATGTTTGCCGTGTGCAAAATGGATTTAATTGAATATTACAGGTATGTAATTATGCTTTTACCCATGGGGTCTAAGCGTACAATTTAAAAATTCTTTCCAGACAGTGTTATATGCAAAACGATTTTTCATTATTTTCCTGGACGATGTCTCTATGTACATACATAATGTAATTTACGAGAGATCGTTTGGACTTTTAGTGCTTTACATCGTGAGAAAACCAAATTTCTAATCTTAACAACAAAATGTGTACACAATGTCTCTTTTACCTAAGCTTCCATATTATGTTTAAAAGTTAATTAAAGTAGCCGAATGTTTTTCTTTTACTCTATTTTAGAGAAAATTGTCTAACAAACTCCAATTGCAACATGACCCTATACAAGAAAATACAAATACCTTCTATTACCTCTTGCGAAAGCTAACAATGAAATAATGTATGATATACATAAGGAAATACACTAATATGATATTATGCAAATTTGATGATTTCAGGGTACCCCATGATTTTGCTTTCAACCCTACAGAAAGAACACAGTTAGGATGCTTCTAGGCGATCTTGCAGTTTTCTGCGTCCGTTTCTTCGTGTATTCGTTTCTTCATTTCGCGGCCCGTGGCACGATATAGAGACCAAAAGGTAAGATACATGGGGTCTACGACCGACCCCATATTTCCAAGAGCCATGGGGATTTACTTGTGACTTATTTTTCTCTAACCCCTGCCCTTTTAATTTTTTTTTTGTGTAAACACAAACGGGTTTTGGCATGCTTTCCTTATAGGGCGCGCGTTCGGCGATTTTTATCGTGTTATGTTTGTATATAAAATAAAAGTTGACGTTTCCTACTCATTCACCCCCAATTGGTGGAATTTCTCATCAAACTTATATAGAAAATAAAATTAATGTGCTTTGTGGATATTTGAGCCATATTGGTGTGCGTTGGTTTTCTGACCATTACTGTAATTGGTATTACCTACCACAATAGACGTCTGCGTTTCAAAAAAGTTGTTATTTATGTATTATAATATACATACATATACATAATATAAAACATTAAAGTAAATAGTGATTATGTCAATTATATTTTAGAAGTCGTCTAAAAAAACGGAAAAAGTCATCGAGTTTCAATTAAGTAAGTGGGTTGAATATCTTGAATATGAAATAAATATTTCAAATGTATAAATATAAAATATATGATTAAAACCCACCCCTACCGCCAATTTTCGCAGCTATTTTAAGTGGTAAATTTGCAATAAATTTTATTGATTTCGTCACATTAAATCTGAAGTAATGGTGCGCGTGAAGATGGATGTACTCAATTAATCTACCCCTTGTTCTTTCCACACAGTTAATGTACATAGCTCACGTTTTTGCGCGGTCACATGGGGGTATACATACATGTATTCTGTAAAGCTCTGTTGGATACACAAACTTTTTATCCAAATAAAGAATCCACGAAGTGCTTATAAAAAATTAAAAAGCAGTTTACATTCTTGGAAAGGCAATGTTAGCACAATATGTACTGTACCTACCTATAAAATCCAAAAATGTGATTTCCTAAAGTCAATCTGTTTTGTGCAATGTGTTTAACACAAACTGAACTTTTTGACTTTTAGAGAGCAACTTTGTCAATACGGTTAGCACTTCTCGTTGCTTAGCTACTGTAAGAAGCCAAACTGAAATTATTTCCCAGATAACAATGCGAATGTGTGCTACATAAAGAACCTTTAATGCTCTCATTCTTTTCTTTTTATTATGTACCTACGTAAAACATTCAAAGTAGGTATACCAAAAAATTATATTAATATTTAGGTCGTATGATGTAATTGTATGACTAATATAATATTTCGGCCTTTTCCGAATGTTTAGTGTTTTATTTGATTTTCCTCACCTTTCATTGTTTTTCATTTAGTTCTAAGTACTCTACTATTTTTATTAATTGCATTGACTAATAATTAATTCATATTTTCTTATCTTTTATTTTTATCTTCATAATTTTAAAAATCATGATTTTCCTTCACAATTTGTTGTAATTTATTACAATTTCAGAACAGTACAAAAAAACCAATTATTTTTTTTTACAAATAGAGCAAAGTATAGGTGGTATGAAAAGCTTGTTGAATGATACAAATAAATCGTCAAATTGGACAATGATCGCTTTCGCGATTATTATTGAGATTAATATAGTCGTGCAACAATTCATGATTTGATACTTTCGTTTTAAGAGCTTTTCTTCCGCTTCCTTTCCCTTATAAAGTCTTTGAGACTCATATAGGACCGATATGGAGTTCAAAAACTACTGGACCTATTTTAAACGGGTGTGTTTAGTATGAAAATTACAAAATATTATCGCTAAGAGCATTAAAACTTTACCATGTGCTTTTTAAATATAATAAATATGTAATTGAAGCATTTCGATATTTCTCACATAAACTTAATTAAATTACCTATTCATGCTAATTTAATTCACATTAATTGATATGTATTAAAGTTAAAAATAACGTACTAGTTAAATTAATAGATTTTTTTATTTCACGGACAGATTAATGATAACGCAGAAAAGTAAAAGTAAAAAAATAAAACTTGAATGAACATTAATGTAGGTATAAAAAAAAATAGACACATAATATCGAATGACCCAATATGTGTATTTATGTACACTGCAGGATGTATTAGTATGTAAATGTTATGCTTATGTATCCATTTGTAGTTGACATTTGATAATTAGTTAAGACTTAAACCTACTTTATTTCGTCTACTACATTAAAGTTCTAGTTTACTTATAGTGAAGAATAGCAAAGGAGGGAAATCCTTTCAATATTTATTCTATTAAATGAAATCACGCCATTCTGCCTAACCCAAACGAGACATGTAGTAAAATAAATTGTAGAACGGTGGTTGGTCAAACGTTTGGTGGTGGAAAATGGGGTCAACTTTCGTCCGAGAAAAGATATTGTACATAATTCACGTCGCCTTACTCACTATATATACTATTATAATTCATATACATAGGTATATGTATGAATATGTACTCCATTTACATTTGAATTAAGCTTCACACAACACCCCTACCGGTCAGCTACCTTACACTGAGGGTGCACAGTTTCTTGCTGGCACATTGAGTGTCCACAAAGTTTCCTTGACCACAACACTTCAGAATAATTTGAAATTTCATTGTGGCTACACGTATTGATAGTGCTATGAAAATAAAAACTTTTTTCTACAAATTAATAGTGTTTTATCGTTGAACAATAAATTCAGTTATTTAATTAAATAATGTGATTATTTTGTTGATTTATCAAAAAAAATAATGTTTCGTCTAAAAAATCATATTTCTGTTAGTTTTGATTAAAACATATTGTTAACTTGCTCAAAAGTAATATAAAAAAAATTATGTGTGATTATGAATTTTGTAATCTTTAGTTGGGTGAATTAGCATTGTTATACGTAAGTGTCTTTGGGTGTTTATTGTGGCTATTTAATTTATAACCTTTTTGCGGCTTTTAGTGCAATTTGTTCGGCTTTCTTTTGTCATTCCAATATTATATATGACAATTATGCTAAGCTACAATTAGAGGGGATTTTATTTTTCTGTGTTGAATTTGATTTTTTTTCTACTTATGTTCAATGAGTTTGCATAAAGAAATTTTGGTGGTAAAGTGAATGTTAAATGATGAAAGATTTTTCTTTATGCGGTTACCGGACAGTCTGCGTCTGGTACAAAGACCACACACACGAGTGTAGTTCTTAGGGGTTTAAAACCATAATTATTTTCACATAAAACATTATATAGTTCCATAAATAGCAGAGGGTTTCTGAAACTCCTTATATGTACATACATAAACCATCAACCATTTTGCATTAATTCAATTTTCTTACGCAACTTGTAAATTCTCAAGCTCTTCGCTGACCGGTGGCTATTTTTTTCGCGTCCCTTAACACGACAAGTGGAGTTAGGAATATGAGGATTTTAGCGGAACGAATACATATAGCATAGTGGGGTGAATCTGGCGTCGACCGGTGTAGTGTGGGGGTGTTATCCGGTAATGATCTACTGGGGATTTCCCCAAGAAAATTAATGCAAGATTTTTTTCACATAAAATTTTTTTACCAATACAAGTAAATATCAGTTATATTCGTTTGTAATAGGATTTAATAAATTATTAGGAATTTGTTGGAACAATTTTTTCCAAAAATTCTGGGAAGCAGACGTGTCACCGCTAACGACTCACAAATAATAGCTTTATGTATAAAAAGTAATGTCATAAAAGAAAATCAAATATGTGGGGGCAAGAGACGTCAATCTTTTAGTAATAAACTGTTAGACAATGACCACCAAATCCATAAAATTATGATAAAGGATTAATAAATCTGTATTTTAATGCATTGTCTTAGATAACATTTTTCGTCGTTTTGTACCTCTTTGTTTCTTTAAATAAATTTAATTTATTGCTCTGAACGAAAAAAGAAACTGCAAATTATATAAATTGTAATATATAGGTAAACACATAAGAATCATAGAAACTAGAAATTATTTTTGCTTTTATCACTATAGTTTTAGCACTGTGCAATAAAATATACACGTACAGGGAGGAATCGATATGATTTTTGCGGACTTGTTATTTTGTAATATTTATGTGTGTGCTCAATATGTTATTGATTCTATAGTCCAGAGACTGCACAAGTTGGAGGATCCTTTATTTACTTTAGATTATTTTGTCAAGCAATACCTATTTAGTTTGTTTGTTCTTTATTAGAATTAAAGAAAAAAATTATACTTTAAATGTGTTTGTGAAAATAGGATATATTTATCAGTTTATTTGTAGCATTTGTAAGTAAAATCACTGTACTAGTATATTAGCATTAAGTTGTGCTGCACCCACTGCACCGTTTTATATTAAAACTTTCACTCCTTCTCTTTATTAATTCAATTTTGAATAATCAATTTAGTATGTAGTAGGTAACTATATTTCGGATTGGAATTTGAATAGGAATTTTAAAATTGAATTTTGATTATCATTTATACATTAATTTGGCAAGAAAATTCATGAATGCCAAATTCTTGACTATGAATGAGTATTAAAAATGCTGTTTTTTTCTCCCACATTCTTCTACTCTTTTTTTCCGAAAAGTGTGCTTCCTATAATTTTTTTGTGATATAGATACGCTTTAATTTTTATTATAAAGGTGCATATCCCTTTAATTCAAAGGATAGTAAAACCACATGATATAATTTGGCAATTTATGGCCAATGTCTTTTGTATGTAAACCGTCCTAAATTTTTTCGTTAAAGCACCTATGTAAGTTGTTATCTGCCTGTAGGTAGACAAAGTTAACTTCTTATCGGTAACAAATCATCAATTGCAATTCTTAATCCAAGAACTATTGGTATATAAAAGTTTCATGTATATATGTGTGATGCGGGTATAATGCAAACGGCGAAATATTGACATGCGATTTTTTCCAACACCTCCCCTATCCTCTCGTTCGCTTTTCCACCAAAAGTATACCCTGGAATGTAAAAGGTTATACCCTCACCTTTCCTAGAGTGCAAACTTGTGGGTAGTCAAGTCATAACACAAAGTCAGCATGAGCCGACAAGTGGGTTTTGGGATTTTTTGCCAAATTGGTGGAAAATAGGTAAAGGTACAATAGATGAGGTCTTCTATTCAATTGTTATTTGAAGAAGAAATCTTTATATTATTACTCTTGTTGTTAAAGTTATGAGTATAAGTAATTAAGCAATCTTCTAACTTATCCCTAATTTTTTTTCAGGATGCACTTGTTACCTTTATTGATTGGATACATGCTGAGTTTGATATGTTATGCCTCAGCGGTGGATCCCAAATTTGACCCATATACAAGAATGCGTTTGATATTGGTGCCGGCAGATGCAAATGTGGGCAGTGTGATATATCGTGTTCGTGCTACCGATGAAGAATTTGATTATCCTTTGGTGTTCGAATTACTCGGCGATTCATCGTCATCAACTGTGCAAGTTGAATCACTGCCATGCACAAAATACAATTCCGTGTGTCAAGCCAATGTCGTCCTTATGAGGCGACTCGAACCCGGCAGATACTACGACTTTCAGATATCTGTAAAGGACACGCGAGGAGGAATAGCTACACAGAGCTGCTCAATGTAAGTTCTATTTTTTTTCAATCAAAAATCAGCCAATATATTTTGTGCTTTTGAAAGTGTAGCATAAAAAAGTCACCATTTTTCTTGAATGTGTAGTTCAATGTCGAATATCCTAGTTTCTAAGCTTTTACGTGGTGTGTTCATTCTTTGGATGATCTTAAAAAAGCAGAATCGTTTTTTAAGAAAATTTACGGTCACACATTTGAATATTTATGGCAGCATATATTTTAAAAAGCTCTAAAAGCTCTCAAACTGATATATGTGCCAATAAATAACGTCAATGCAAATCCATAATTATATAATCAACAAATTAATTCTTTGTGGAATAAATTGGCAATTACGATTTGTATTATGATGATTTAGTTATTAACCATTTTTGTTTTCTTTTTCACTTTCAAGAACGGCAACAAACTTCACCACGCCACATGATATAATATTTCCTCATAAACCCGGAATTATAATGATACCAGAGGTTAGTATGTCACTTGTTTTTATACTCTTCCACTGCAAAAAGCGAAGGGTTGTGTTTTATTAGAATTTGTCTCTCTTTATGAGAAATGTGATTCCACTTTACCTGTGAATGACCTGTGAATGGATTTCTCCTTAACCGCAACTTTACATGCAAATGGAATCTACTCTCAATCACTCACAACCCCTTTATGAGAGAGAATTGCTTTATACTTTGAAAGGTGAATTGATTAATTTATGTTTAAATTTTCAGGATGCAAAGCGAGGTACGGAGTTGGACTACGTAGTTGCACGCAAGAATCCTCTTTTTCCCAAGCATGTCTACTTGGAATTGTGGGGTTCTCCACTATTTGCCATACGGCAAAAAATTGTTCCACCAGAAATGACAGAGGGTACTATCTTTTTGCTTGGACCTTTGGATTTTGAAAAACAATCCATGTACCATCTTACGGTTTTAGCTAATGTAAGTACCTAAGTCTAATATTACTTTGAATCTTATTTAGCTGTGTTTCTTTCAGACAACACCTTTTTTATTTTTTATTCAAAATAAATTTGGCTATTTATGGATATTATTATCATAAGGATCCGAAGGAATATTTGTTAATTAAGGATATTTTTTGTGATTGAAAGAATAGTTTTCGTCATCACCTAATTATACAAATATTTAATGTAGGTCACGCTTTGACAGAAACAACAATATTGGATCACAAATAAAATTCTACTCCTTCAATCTTAAGTCTTGTCGAAAGTATCCTACTTTAAAAGAAATTTTGACGACTAAAAGCACTAAAAGTTTGCAACATTTTGTTTGAATAATGATGGCACGAACAAGGATCTATTGATGAATAGTCACGATTTTGTGCACGAAAACGAAGGCGACTAAAAGAGAATAGTTTCATCAAAGCTATTAATTTTAATCGAAGCTTAAATAGCGGTTTTAATATTTTAAATGAATAAAAAATTATCCTTATTAATTTTATGATCAGTCCAAATATTTCATAAAAGTTTTACAGTTAATTAACTTACGGTATCTTACGCTTTTTCCAGGACCCTTACGCTGAACCTGGGCAAGATACAAGAAATATAGCAGGGTTAGAACTTGTTATTATCGTGGAAGATGTTCAAGATGTTCCACCAATTTTTACTATAGCTCCTCCAGTGACACGTCTTCCAAAAGAATTAATACCTGGTGATAAAGTGAGTATTAGCATAATCTAATTATCTTTTTTTGAGCATAAAAATATTTGAGAAAAAATTAAAATTTTTCAGATAATTCAAATACAAGCTGAAGATGGAGATAAAGGTGTTCCGCGACAAATTCGTTATGGTCTCGTATCAGAAGGGCATCCATTGACGTCTTTCTTCAGTATAAATGAAACCAGTGGTAAGGAATTTTAATTCTTAACAACACTGTGATATTGTTAATGTGTACGTGACATAATTTTTAAACTGCATCATTGATTTATGTATTTTTCTCTAAAGGCATAATCACCCTTACAAAACCACTAGAAGAGATTTCTTCAATTACCCACGTTGGAGACCCTGTTTTGCTCACAGTTATCGCAGAAGAAGTTAAAGTAATGCGTGATGAACCGCCCGCTATGGCAACAACAGCACAACTTGCTTTTATTCTTCCACAACGTGAAAATGCCCCACCATATTTTGAAAATGATCAGTAAGTAGCATTTACATCGTCTTAACAAGGTGGGGTCCATGTTGTATCCCATGTATGATTTTTTGTGATGCAATTTTAAACTCTCTTGAAACCATATTTCTATTTAATCTCTTTCTTTCTGAAAAATGTAATTTCGATTTTTTTTCGTTCCACAATACGTGGTTATAATTTTTTGTTGTTGATTTACCTTTATGATCGACCTGATTGACTTTTATTTATTTCTGAAAATGTGATGTTGTTTTCGGAGATTCGTTCCTAGCAAATACAATCAATATTTATTTAACTTTCCATAAAATTTAAATTAAAATTACTCCAACTTTGCAATACAACTTCATACCTACATATAGTATGTAATGTAGGTAATTTGTACATGAATGAAAAAATAGAGCACACAAAAAATCAATTGACTATCCAACACAAAGTTCCGTAACCCTTGCGAGCATGGAAGAATTAATTGTGTCATTATCATTTCAGTTATGTTACACATATTAAAGAGAATGCACCTCAGGGGACAGCGCTTATATTTATTGATCCATATTTACCACGCATTTATGACGATGATTCCGGGAAAAATGGTGTATTCTCTTTAACTCTATTGAACAACAATGGAACATTTGAAATTTCTCCAAATGTTGCAGAACGCAAAGCAAACTTCCTTATTCGCGTACGAGACAATAAGATACTCGATTACGAAAAGACACATTCATTGCAATTTCAGGTATGTAAATACGTACACTTGTACGTCCTTGACCTTTATATTGATTAATTATTATTCATCGTGATGATCAACAATTGAGTATGAGAAGCAATTAGTTGATAGATTAGAATTTATTAATTTTTTTCAATACCTACAATTTCAGATATTAGCACAAGAACTTGATCCAACTACTAATTTATCTACAATAGTAAACGTTACAGTTTACATAATGGATGACAATGATAACCCTCCGGTTTTTACTGAACCAATGTACATGGCTGAATTGCCTGAAAATGTGACAGTTGGTACAAAAGTTATTGAAGTTCATGCCGATGATGTGGATACTGGGAGTGGTGGAAAAGTTCGTTATACCCAAATTTTGGGTTATCTCAATACATCACTGAATTTAGATGCTGAATCGGGCTTAATTACAATATCTACGGAGAATCATGGTTTTGATCGTGAACTAATGCCTGAATTTCATTTTTATGTGGAAGCAAGGGATGACGATGGAAGGGGGAATAGAGCACAGGCACCATTTATTTTAAAATTAATTGATGTGAATGATGAAATTCCCATTTTTGAAAAGAGAATATACGAATTTACCTTGTCGAATGATATGAGGAGCTTTACCACGCCCGCTTTTATTAAAGCTATTGATGCTGACGCTGAACCGCCTAACAATATAGTTCGCTATGAAATAATTAATGGAAACTACGAAAATCACTTTAAGCTCAATGAAATAACTGGAGAGTTGAACTTTCGGATCCCCTTGCCAAGGTATGGAGCATCGTCTGAACCATTGGATAAGTACGAATTAACTGTGAGGGCATTCGACTTGGGTGTTCCCGTGCAATGGTCAACAACAATTATAAGAATTTATTCGCCCGAAAGTAAAAGGAGGACCATGGTCTTTTTGCTCCCAGATAGAAATCCTGACCAGCAAAAGACCGAAGAAACACTATCAGCCATTACAGGTGGACGAGTTTCAATTCACAGTATACAACCATATACAGGAAATGAAATGAATTTGGCATCAATTAATGGAGATACCAACAAGCACAAGTATATATCAATGAATATCATTTTCATTGAAGTGAAAAAGAAAACTAATTTAATCTTTGTTTTTCTTCAATTCACAGAAGTGTTGTAACAGCTTCAGTTGTCTACGACAACAACTCTATCGTTGACATATCAAAGATACAAAAACGATTGTCTGAAAGCAATATAACAGCAGGGATCATCAATTATGGAGATACCGAATATACGGTGAGCATATAAAATAATGAAAAAAGATGCGTAGAAAATTAATAAATTGTTTTTACATTAAACAGAATACTCAGAAGGCGGAAAATCGATATCTCTTCTGGATTCTTATCCTGTTAGCACTATTGATTGCCATATTACTACTCACCCTAATGTTCTGTTTCATCTGTTCATGGTGTCCACTTGCTGGATTCTCAAAGTAAGAATTTTCTTTCATATAAAGTCAATGTTTTTCATTAATATTTAATTTTTAAGATGAAATTTTGGGTCAACTCAAAACTATTGCGTTTAGTAAAACAAATATTTTATTATTTTGAAAATTTTCTTGATCAAAATTTGACTTGGTTCATGTGTGCTGTCCTCATAATAAAGTTTTCAATCATGAAAATGATGAAAATTTTGGTTTTTTTGTTTAAAAAATTTTTTTTAGTTTTTTTAATTAGACCCTGCATGCATTTATTGAACAGAACATATTTTATTATTATATACTGAATTTTTAAAATAGACTTTTCTTTTTTATAGAAAGAAAGTTATTAGAGTCAGTAGTACGGAAGACGATGTTCATCTAATGCATAAGGGAAACACAAAAGAAACCAAATCCGTACAGGTAGTTTATATTTAATACTTTTTACTTTTACACTATATACATACATATATAGCACACATTACGGTTTTATGTTTTGTCTGTTTTTAAAGAAAATTTAATAAGTCACGTCGAATTTCATGAAGTAAAAATTTATATATTTATTTTTAAAACTTTTATCTCAAACTAGCATCCTCTTCCGATGTTTTTTTTTTAAATGTCTGTTTAATGGTATGCAATAAATGTTCACAAAAGCAAGTAAAAGTCATTAATGAATTTACATATAAAAATGTATTTTAGGTGGTACACAGAAGTTGTGCTATTCTTTTCTTCGAAAGAACCACAGCTAAAAAATGAAGCAACAAACATGCGATGTCTAATTAAGCTTTTCATACCTGATATTAACTTATTTATAAATAGCTTTCTGCCAATTACAGAGATTAAACGGTTTTTAAAATTCAAATAAGAAAGAAAATGTTTTCTTAATATGAGTCAAAAAAAAAACTGATAGAACTGGAAAATAGTGAGAGTTAAAAATATTTAATTAATCATGGTGTAATTCTTTGCCATTGAAATTGTGAAAAGGCAGTTCTTCAAATTAAATTTTCATTCTTGATTTCTCAAATTTTTAAATACATACCTACCTCACAATGCACTATAAAATTATTAGAAATGCGAATATTTGAATGAAAAATTTATTAAATATTTTAACGTATACCTATTTCTCATCCATAAATTAGGTTGCAGAATGGATGGGCCGAAGAGAAGCATGGTCAGCAAGTAAATCGGCAGATTCCCGAACTAAGGCAACGCGTTGGGAATTCTCCCGTAGACATCATTCTCCTGAAAAAGTAGATATTGATACTCACGTTAAAGCTAGTCAACGAGACGTACGTCCAAGATCTTCTGAAGAGCAACGTACTGTTAAACTAAAGTAAATATTGACAAAAAAAGAAGAATTCTAAATATTTTAAATTAATAAAATCTTTTTAATTATTTTTCATAGAAGTGTGGAGGAGGATGTTCGACCGTCAAATCGAAAACGAGATCAATATATGGAAAGTGCAATGCGAGATCAAGACTACAATCACATGGTTCACAAGGAAATGCTTCAAAATCAAATCGATGACGATTCTATGCGACGACATGAAATCGATCGGGGTAGCGATATTGAGTACAATATACGTGAAAATATGAAATACGACATGTCTCATGAAAACGATCCGCGTGAGCAGTATTTCATAAAGGACGGCAATGCCGAAATACTTCGACTTGTTACACGTGGGAAGGGAAATGTTGAAAATATTTATGGAAATTTATCGCATCGTCAAATGGAATCTTCTCAAAATCAACCTCCGCAGTTGATTGTTGTGGACAATGGTGGGGGCGGTAAGGAGATCCTAATGAGGCGATACATTGAAGAACAATCAAATGGGAAGCAAATAATAAGAGAGCACTACCAAGTCATGCCGGAATCAAATTTTGTACAATCCCTCCCCAATGAGGTTATTCAGCACAATATACAAAAGGCCTCACATGAACAGGCGGCAGCGCAAATGGACGGGGGTAGTGTTATGATGGAAAAGGAAGAACAAATAATGCATGCAACCTCCCACCATTCCTTAATCCAGCAGGAGCTGGAAAATTCCCTAAAGCAACAAAATGCTCTATTGCGTCAAATTTTGCTTGAGAAGGAAAAACTCGAGGCAAAGTACAGTATGCAAGAAGCCGCCCTTGAGACGCAGAGTCTACCGTGCAATTCTATGACGATAGCTACGCAAACAAATTGCAATACTGCAACACAAACAGAGCCGGAATTCAAAAAGGAGCACCGAAGAAGGACTAAAAGTGAAAATGATGATTCATTGTCAGATGATGATTATGAGTATGTTAGATATAATTCACCCGATTCCCCACAAAAAGTTTATTGGATGAAAAGTAAAACGGACAAGAAACGTGCAAAAAAGCAATCTAAATTGGCAAATCAAAAACGAAATGTCATTATGGTTAATTATATTAAGAGAAATATTCAAACACCCATTCAGGAGGAAACTGAGGAATCTAAGTCTCCTCAGCAAGCTAAAGAATGTAAATGCAATGTTAAGAGCAAAAGTAAGTCCATAGTAGTATCACCTCTCAATAAATCCTTACTATTGGAAATATCAGAATCACTCGATGGTGAGGTAATTGTTCCTAGTGCTAAAGGAAGCATAACAGTTAAATCAAAATCTGTTTCTAAGGGCAAATCTGATGGCAAGTCAGATGATGACTTTTTAGAAAATGGAATAGTATTGTATCAATACTCAGCTGAAAGTTTAGATGAAAACTCAGATGTTGAGGAAAAAGACACTTCTCGTTATCACGAATCGCAGTCAGATCATCAAAATGACACATCTAAATCCAAAAAAGGCACACGCACAAATCGCATTCAGAAAAGTTCCCTCAGTAAGACAAGTAGTACAACCAGGATATCGCGTGAGTGTAATTCGAGAGAAAGTCCCACAAAGCAAAATCGCAGACAGACTGAGTCTGAACCACCCCAAACGAGAAGACCCAAAAATGCCGTCCCCAAAAATTCTGAACGAAAGCGTAACGTACAGAAAAGTATGGGTGAGGGTAGTAAGACTCTCAGTGAAACTGATATTTTGAGGAAGGTTAGCGATGAAGCAGATTCGAAGCCAATGTCAAAATATATGGATTGGTATTACAATAGGGATAATAAAGATGATAGTGGACGCAAAATTCAATCGAAAAAAATTCCAAATGACAGTCAAAAATATAAATCATCCCCTTCCACAGCAAGATCAAGTAAGGTGCCACATTTGGGGGGTAAGCAGGAGCATGCCCAACAAAGTACGGCCCAAATGCTCAAAGAAGACATAAACAAAGCAAAGAGTTTGGTACAAAAGAATCAAAAAGACGGTAACTACTCCCTTTTGCAACATTCAGAGCATCGCTTTGAACATGAATATAATCCTACAACTTCAATTTTAGCCCCACCTACTCAACTTAAACACTATCTATATCCAAATACTCCACCTAATATAAGTACCGAGTTACAAGATAAGGCAGGTGATTTAGAAAGTAATTACCTCTCGGCAAAAAATACTGAAGCGAAAGATAGCAAAGGTAAGCAATTTGGTATGGAAGAATCCAAACAACTTAATGTCGCCACATTGGAAGATGACCACGATTCTGGAATAGCAATGAATTCTTTTCTCAATAGTATGGGACGTAAGAATCCTATAGCCGATAAGAAAAGTGTCTTTGCAATTGCCTATGATGAAGTAAAAGTTAGTAAATTAGTTTCTGAAAGCGAATCCTCGCCAATTTCATAATTTTTGGATACATCTTATTTACACATCTTTCATAGATTTATGTATATGTACTGTACATAGTATGATCCATTAATACTAATAATATATGTATATATAAAAAAACTATCCCGTATTTTCATTACCTATTTTAAGTCATTCTTTTATGTATTTTTTGTATGTGTTTTTGACAAGCTTTTCCCTTAAAAATATTACTTTGATTATTCGCTGTGGATTTAAACTGTACGTTCTTTCCAACTTAGAAGACTAGTTTAATGAAGGAATTCCATTCATTTTTATAAAATTTTAATTGAGAAAATTTTTAAGATAGGCACCGTAAAGAATAAGTTTTTTATGAGAAATTGAAAAAAAAAAACATTTTTAGAAGTTTATACTAAAAACGACAACAAACACTTGAATTTCAGCCTTATCGATTTTAGACTGAAAAGCGCCACAAATTGGGAATTTTACCTTAATTGAATATTAATATTAACGTAACCACTACATATTAAAGACAAAAATTGTTCTCATAACATTTAATATTATTTAAAAATTTATATACACATACAAAAGTAAAAATTTATTTAATTGTTGTCACAGTTTCGGTTGATTTACTAGCATCACCTGTAAATAAATGTGGAAGAAAATAGACACCTTATGTACAGATCATTTTATTCATCACAGTCAGTTGAAAGTAGTAGCTTACGGGACTCTAATTCATCGCCATTGTTTCTCACTGGATTATTCCATGGTTGAATTTCTCCACTTCCAAATATTACGAAGAAAGTGTTACCGATAAAGTATATGGCAGCCGCAACGAAGAATACCACCCTCCATTCAACGGGATTTGTCTAAAAAAGGAAATGAGTTTTAAGCGGTTTAAGAATATGTGATTGATCGTGTTTCATATGATTCTTACAGCATCAGACACTATTAGTCCCACAAAGAGAGGCCCTAGAATTGACATGATGTTGGCAGAGAAATTTGTTATACCCATAAGAGTTCCAGCATAAACCGGAGACAAATCCATGTGATTGAGCTGCCAAGAATAAATTTAAGAAAAACGATATTATCATGCTCAATACCGCACGTGGTATTTAAAATGAATTATTGTTCTGAATTTACCATAAATCCCACGTACGTTCCACTATTAATTCCCACGCCGAATGTTAGCAGAAATACGGCAATTTCTGTATGATCCTTTGTTACATAGCCAAGGCCAATAAGGGCAAACATTGGGAAGTAGAGTCCAATGGAATTGAAGAGCTTTCGTGTATTCCCAACAGAGAGGTATCCTTTATTGATGAGGTAGTCCGAAATTGGGCTAAATACAAAACTACCCAGCCACATAACGAGGTAAGGAAGAGCAGATAAGAGAGCATTCTTCTTTATATCCATTTCAAGTACATTCTTCATATACGTCGGAATCTCGGTGAGCAATGTCCAGAAGCCCCAATTTTGAGCACTATGCGCCACGATAAGTGAAATGAAAGGTAAAGATGTGAAGATCTTCTTCCATGGTGTTGTAAATTTCTGCAATATAATTTAAGTGCGGTTGTAAATCCACATCGGACAATCGAGTGGCTTGATAAGAATGACAACAATTTTCTCGAGTGAGCTTTACTTTAATCTCCTCGGTGTTTGTTTCTTGGCCAAGAGTTTCCTGAATGAACATGCGTTCAGTAGCTGTAATACGAGCATCCTCTTCCGGTGAATTGCTTCCAAATGTGAAAAAGAGCACTGTCCAGATAACACCGATAACACCCGATACGTAGAAAATACTCGGCCACCCAAGTGAGGATGATGCCAGAACACCCGATAGGGCTAACATGAGAACATTGCCCAGGGGGGAGCCCGCGTAAACGAAGGTACCTAATCGAGATCTCTCGGACGGTGGTACCCATTGAGCTAGGAGCGTATGAACACAGGGGAAAATGAAACCTTGACTCACTCCCAGAAGTATTCTTAAGACGACGACAGCCTAAAAATTTTCCAATGAGATTAGATAGAGGAATTTTTTGTCTGTCTGAATTAATTTGTAGTATACGTTGAGAGATTCCTGATTGTGTGTAAATATTTGCTACTATGAGTACTTGTATGTACTTACAACCCATCCTCCTGAACTGGCAGCTATGGGAGTAAGGAGGGTCAGTAAAGAACATAGACCCATGCTTGAGCTCAGTAGAATTTTGGCGCCAAACTTTCGTGCCCACGTTCCAGCCGGAAGTTGGACAAGAATGTAGCCCCAAAAGAAACTGGACAGAATGAGTGACTGTGTCTGCTCATTCCAATTATACTCCTGTTGTCAGAGAGAAAAAGCATAATATTCTCAAGGATGAATTACTTGCTCTTGATGCTAAAATTCATTACCTACCTCAAAGTCGGGATTCGCAGTGGTATTGTCGACCATTGCCACAATGCCCACGGACATGTTGACTCGGAGAGCATATCCAACGAGAAGGAGGAGAAAAAGTAAACCTGACTGGTAATGCCGAACACCTATATCTGCAATGTTGATTACATTTTATATAGTATTAAAATTAAATGGAGTTAACAAAGAAAACTTATAGATAAGCTGCAATGTTGTGTTTGACACACATTTAAAATTAGAAAATGTGCAACAAACCAAATTTGAATAATCCCATTCTCCTCTCCGTGGCATCTGTTTGCTGCTGATGTTCCGCATCATGATTATTTCGTTCTTTCATAGTTAATATACAAATTTACACTGAACGTATGAAAAGTTCCAAGGTATTTTCTTCTTTTATAGATGCAACGAACGATAATTATTGCAATTTTATCATTTTACTATGTGAACAGTTCAAGTGGTGGTATTTACATATCACCTTTTAAACATGTGTATAGATGCAGATAATAAATTTTCTTGTCGATTTGAAGATTGGACACTGAAAATTTTCCACCAATTGATTTATTATTCTTCGCTATAAATCACCTGAAGTATTCAATCTTGGACGATATTTTTTTGACTATAATACGCTATAAACTCAAATTACTACAGACAACTGCAAGATATCACAAAAAAAAGATTTATTTAAAAAAAAATAGTATTCTTGTATACACAGAGATCGGCCTTCAAGTGGAATTCTTGCTCTCAACTATGAAGACTATTATGGCTTAAGACTTGACTGGAATGAGCGCCAAAGTGAAAGTGTCTCTGTCTCTGGAATATTTTGCGATTTTATAGTCACACTGATATTGAACTAGAAAATAAAGTAATTTCAAAATCAAATAAAACTTATTCACAGAACACTTGTCATAATGTCTTAGGTTCTTTGAATCACAGAGATTTACTTTTTATATGACGTCCCAATTCCAAATGAAGAGAGATTATTTTATATGTATATTTATTTCATTTATTCGCAGAAGTCGCTAATAAAACATCTATACCCATCGAAAGGTAAAAGCCAACTGTTTACCCAGCAGTTGCACGGGGCTGATGTATTGGTCCTAAAGTGATCATTTGTACGGCAACAGGTGAACAGGTGGGAGACTTTTGGAGGGGAATGCCGGTTTTCTTTCCACACAACGAATGCCATTGAATGGCTTAATTGTATATTCGTGTACTAAATACGCGACAATATCTGAGATATATGTAGGTATTACTACTAGGCGTTTTGTTATGAATAGATAAGGGTTATTAGCATACTAGAGTAATTTAATTGAATGCATTAATTTGATATTTATCAAGAAAAGCGAAAATTTGGGAAAGAATTTGTGCGTATGTTGACTTTTTAGACTACAAACGTAAGCAATTTAAATCAAAAGCTTTTGCCGCGATACAGGCAACTCGAAAAATTTTGAGGAGATCACCGACTAAAAGCTCAATTAAGTTGAATTTAGGGAAATCTAGGGAATTTTCACAAATCTTACGCGAAATACATGAAATTTCAGCACTTATGTGAAATCATAGTGACATAAAGCCACAGTGAAAGCTCAAATGATTAAACGATGAATAGTTGGGATCGTGTGAGGATGAGAAAATATAGAGTGATAAAAATTAAGATTAAAAGGTATTCAAAAATAATAAAATAATACAAAATAATTAGTATTAGAAGACAGTCAATGAATTGAAGAATGAAATTAAACGATCTATTAAGTTTGCAAATTATTTATTGATCTAGTTTTTATTAACACAATTTATTTAACATCCATTTATTTATTTTTTTATAAAACAAATTGTTCATATTGAATGCATATAATATTGAGTATTTAGTTTCAAGATGTAACCAATTGGGGACAATTAATGTTCCCATCAACATTTTGTTTACATGTACAAATGTACATACCAAACATACATACAAACGTTGTAAATATAGCACCCATTTGTAGCACGAGTTGCAAGCACGTGGCTCTCAGCTGATCAAATCATCACGGTACTCACATGCTACACCAGGCCAGGATACTTTTTAGATGATGAAAATGATAAAAGAGATCGTGTCAGTTAACTCTGCTGACAGAAATACTACTTGCTACAGATAATATAAATATTTTAGAAAATTAAACGTGGTCTATATGCATAAATTTATTTATTTATAGTATCTATACATACCCAAAAAAAAATTTTATAGTCTCTCATAATAATTCTTGTGATTTTTCAGAATAATATAGAATTTATTTTGTTCTATTAAATTATTATTTTAAATATTAATTTGTTTATTAGAAAAAATCCAATAGTATGAATCCATCATAATAAAGGGACGAAAATTTAAAAAAAAATAATGAAAGCAAAACTTGCATTCCGGGGAAATCATCTAAACGGATGGAACCCGTAATAAAATAAATAAATAAAATAAAACTTGCATTCCAACTTCTTTATAGAAGTGTAAGCAACTTTATTGATTTTCTTCAAAAGCTCATAGTGGAAAGCTTTCAAGGAAGTAAATCTAGAACTGAATACAAGCTACTAAATGACCAGTTATTTATTAAATTTTGCTACATTATGTAATTTAGGGCCAACATAATTTAAAATAACTAATATTGGGAACCATATCCCCGACTCAATTCGCTACAAATTAATCAACATTATGAATCAAGAAAACGGCGTTTGCTTTGATTATTTTTCATTATTTTACAATCAATTTTAAAAAAACATTCTTATACTCTTTCCAGTCTTTCTAAGTTGAGGAAAAGACTCCACTTTACCCATTTTAGTGTTATTGTAGAATAAGTGTAACAGATATGTCTCCGAGAATAGATTAGAACAAATTGTCTCAATATGTATGTATCGTATGCGTTATGTATCATACACAGCATACATATCAATTTAATAAATTGAATATTACATTTTATTGATCTCACAAATTGATTAAATCAACAAAGAGGTCAATTGGTCTTCTTGATCTGGATATATCAAGTGTTGAAATGCATTTTGATTAATTTTTATTGAAATGGTACTTGAGATAATTCAACTGCGGCAATAATGTTAGCGGCTGACAACAATTATATTGCAGAAAAGCGTTGAATGTGTCAATATCTAATATAAGAAGTAAATATTTCGGTGTTTATGAAAAATGAGCTGATACAATTCGTGTGTCAATATTTAAATGGTAAATTAACTACCCACCATTTGCTGTGAATCATGAGAACAAACGAGCAAGTGAGGGAGAAGGAGAAAGAATTCCCCAGCAGATATTTGGATCAAAAACATCCCATATCATGTGCATAGAATTAACAGAGCAAACAATTTGTTTATTTTTATCTACTCCACGTACATACATAAATGTACATTTATGTTTTCCAGAATTATACTTATTTGCTCACACGCCGACAACAACTTGTCTGGCTGATGGGTAATCCACATATCCAGGGCGATCTCAAAAGATCTTTTATCAGCTTCGCTGTTTTTTTTTTAAATATATTTTTCATCATTTCACTGATTGTTCTTCAAGGAATTTTAAGCAGTTCCTCAGACTTTTCACATTTTGTTTTTGACTTTTGTTAATGATTTCTCAAAATATTATTTTCAAAAAAGTTCGTCATATGCAGGACTGTGTTTACGTTTTTGTGATTTTGGTTTATTTTTCTAAAGTAAAACCTCCTTCCGGTTCATCTGACTACAAGAGAAGATAAGGATTTTTTTTCAACCTCATGGATAGTGTAAACAAAAATACGTGAAGACATCCAAGGACTTTGACGGAAGTGCGTTGAAAGCTCTGGGAGCTTTATTGTTTTAACTTTCTATCTAGATTGAAGACCTACTTTCACTGACGTTTTAAATGAATTTTAATTTTAAATATGACTTTTTTAACCGGGTTAATTGTGATAAACCAGGATAATCTAAAAAATTATAAAAATGTGTAATATTTGCAGAAAAAAAAATTAAACGACAGGTGCTCTAAATAAAAATAGTTAAATAAATCTTTTTCTTAGTCTTGACGCGATTTATGAAGATCCGGAAACTAAAGTTACTTTTTCAGTTTTCATGATACATATTATTCCAATGTTCATAATTTTTAATAACATAGCTTTTTATTTAAAAAAGTTTATAATTTCTTCTGTAGCTAAATAAAGATAAGTGTATTTATATTTATGTTGGTTGAGGCTTTTCAAGTTGACGCCTAATTGTAATTATAGGGATTTATGTCATCTTCCCAGATAACTATAAGCAATAAAAGTAATTTCATGAGAGCTTTATTACACGCGTTTAGTGAGTGATCCATTTTTTCAGGTGTCTATCAATTGAATTGTATTCGATAAAAAGTTGTTGACAAGAAAAAGGGTGGAACATTGAACCAATAGTAGAAAAATATATAAAAAGAAAACATTGCGTGATAAATAATTTCAAAATACTAAGAACAGTGTAAAGCATCACATGATCAGTTATTTAAATGATTTAATTAATTTAAAACACTAAAAGAGACTTATATATGCGGAGATGAAAACAAAAAAAAATGCTCAGTTTGTCACGTGAATTGATAAGATTTTACTTTTACTCTTGACGAAATGAGACGAGGAAATCGTAATAACATGGGGAAGTGTAAATAAAATATTTGTAGAAAGGAGAAAAAAATAAGAGCAAAATTTTCCTGTGGCTTATCAGAAATATGTACTTTTGGATATTTTTTTTACAACCATCGAATGTAAAGGACAGTCATCCTCCTTTAGGTTGGCATTAAATACATATATCAGGGAGATTGACGTACTCCTTGGGTTTAAGAAATTGTTTATCACAAATTTTGTCTGATGCTTCCACGTTCGCAACAGCTCACGCAAATATTAATCTTAAGATTATGGAGCAGTCTATAACCAAATTAGCAGATTAATATAAATATAGATGAACCAAGAGTACCCACCACCAATTGATTTAGAGTCAATACGTTTGATAACCAATTAGTGTGTCTTGAGCAAACGACATGTTTTTCCTTACCCCAGAATTTACAACCTTTATCAACAGAGCATGTTGGCGAAGTCAGCTGTTGATTGTGGTCGTAATAAGCACTCGTTTCTGGCGCTCGTCTCTCTTCATATTTATAATCTGTAGTGCAGCCCGAGACATTCAGTTAGTCGTTGACCGTTCACTGAGTCGGTAGATCGGGCTGTTATTTTATAAATCCTTTATAAAGAAATTAATACAAAAGGATCAACATTTTAGTTAAAAAGTTTATAAAGAAACACGTGTGATTTGAGAAATTGTGCCAAGAAAATATATTATTGTGCTTCTTTCTATACAGAATTTGAATAAAGGGTTACATTAGCGGTGTGCAAAGAGAGCTTTTTTGGACTTTGAAGCTTTAAATATATAAACGTGCATTTTCTGAGAATGCACAAGCTAATTATTATGAGTGATATTTCTTGATGAAGCTATTTTCGAACCTGTTGCAGTGTACAGAGCTTAATTCTTCCTAATTTATAATCCACATAATATGCAAGAGTACAGTGAAAGAGGCGAATGAAGTGAAAAAAAAAAAACGTGAAAATTCGCTATCGGAAAAACACTGTGATACATTCAAGGAGGAAAAATATAAACACATAAATTCTTCTATTTTATTTACTGAAATAAACACAAAGGCTAAAATAAATTAGTGCAATTCTTATAAATTAAAGAAATTTCTACAACAAAAGCATAACTCAGAGTACTACCATGACTGGGTAAGACAATTTTGCAAAAAAAAGTTCATAAAGTAATCAACTTTTCGTGATGGTGTAAAGCGTAGTTTCTTCTTGGAAAAGCAATTAAGGAATTTCCACTGCGGCTGGGATATAAATGTAGAAGAAAATGTCTCACGCTGAGAATCCATAAAGTGTGGTCTATAGTCTATACCTAACACAATATAATATTTTTGTGTTGTACTCTCTATTATATCAAATTCACAACCTTATCAGTTGGGTTTGTGGTATTTTCTCTTGATACAACGTAACTCGTTAATCATTGTACAAATTGTGATGCCTCCATATAGGCTCATTTCAGCAAAATTTTACTCATAATGCGCATTGTTCGATTCACAATCTCAAAGAACAGAGAATTATTTCATTTTAGCCAAATTCAAATTTTCCGCATACATGGCAAAAAGACATCTAATTAACAATGAGCATTTTAATAAGGAGACACGAGCGCAGCAACTTGCATGTTTATAGTGGCAGTTAAAAATAAATATCCTTGTCGTGGGCCAATTTCTTCTATATTTATACCGTTTCATACTCGATGCTTTCTCATTGACTAATCAATAACAAATTCTCGCTAAACATTTCTAGTGGACTCTTTAACGGGGAACTCCTTGTTTTTTTCCGTCACAATTCAATGCGACGGCATGTCTAGTGATAAAGACATTTCTATACGTGTATGTGTAAATGTATTTTTATGTATATTTCTCTTCTCTTTGTGCGAATGAAACTTGGAGTTTTAACGAATCTTTTTGTTTAAAAAAAATTAACGTATATAGATTTTTAATTAAAGCTTCCAATACTAATAAAGCATAGGTTTTAATATTTGGTGTTAAAGAGAAATTTTTTTTTCTAATAAAAAATCTGTATAAGAAATTTGGCTGCCTCTTAAAATTTGTTTTAAAATAATTATTTAAATAAAGATATGGAATTGTTTTGAAAACATTTCCTAAAATGTTGCCAAAATGAAAATATTCAGTAAATTTTCCACTTATGCCATTTCAAAATAATTTTGCATAGAATACAAAAAGTAATCTCACTTCCTTTTCATAAACATGCTGATAGTAAATACGTGTGGGTTTATATTTAATCTTGACTTTCTATTATGTCATATTTTTAACGAATTTTTTTCAACAATTTTAATTATTCAAAAATTAAATTTTTATTAAATTCATATTCAATATTTTACCAGAAGCTTTTAATATTTTTTAACGATATGTATTTATTATTTACCTTCCAAAAAAAAAGAAATGAGGACATAAGTACGCCTTCAGAAAATTCCATATCAAAAACAACCATATAGAGCACGTATTTATAGATTTTACTATATTCGCACTATCTGTGTTTGTTCGATAAGTAATGTGTCATATGTGAAAAAATTTTTAGAGCATTCTGGTAAATGCCTAGCTTCGCACATTTTCCATCTTTTAGCTTTCATAAAGAAATTAACTCATTCATTATACGTCTAGTGATGTGTAGTGTGTGTTGTATACACGAAAAATTGATAAGAAAGCTATATTATCTCTCGTTTTTGTGAAGTAAAATATGGCCGTAACGAATATTCTGACGTCAAGGGCTTTTGGTATTAATTGATGATCTTAATAGAGTTAATTGGACTTTCTAGGCAGGAGACCTCAGCATTGGTAAACAATAGCAAGACACCCAGTATCGTTGCGTCAAAGAATGGTTATACAAATGCTTCGGCAGTGGAGTCACAGACAACCAAGCAGAACCGGGGGAAGCCTTTGAGGCAAATTCTGGCGGCTTTTATCGGCAATATTGGTACAATTAATACTGGATTCGCCTTTGGGTTTAGTGCTGTTGTCATACCACAGCTAAAAGCTCCTGATTCAGTTTTGCCAATTGATGAGAGTCAAGCATCATGGGTCGGTATGTATACAACATATTTGCACTTCATTTTATACACATGAAACTTTATTTAAACAGAAAGGTCAGGGAAATGACTTGTGGAAAAGCATGTGCATGGAAAATTTCTCTCTTATATATATTTTTATTTTTGCAAAATACATTTCCTTCACGTGAATGTCAATAATTTGATTACATTCCGATAAATATAAAGCAGATAAGTTGTAAATTAATTTGTTACCAAGTCAATGAGCTTCTTGTGCACCATATAAAGAGAACGTGGGAGGACATTTGTGAAAAACAATATAAAAGGGTGATAATTGGTATTGTAGAGTATTGTGTACTTGAGATAATTTCCTGATTAAATCAGTTCTGTTATTTGTCAAGAAAAACCTATTAAGTTGATCTCTGGGGGAGATTTATAAACTTTTTGAAGTACAAGGAAAACCCATGGTTTCACGGTGTCTTCAACGAGTGGCTATTACAAAGTTTTCGAATTGAAAAAAAAATCCAAAGACCACCCGACTGATTGATATCAAATTATCACGAAAAATACACTGTAAAACCTATTTGTGATTGTTCCAAGATTACATTAACACGCCATTAAAAGTGAGTTCCACTAATTGTACAAGTGATAAATGAGTGTTTTTGCCATATCGGCCTGAAATCATCGTGTGCCGATAGCAAAGACAAAAATTGATAATTTTGACTGATAAGCATGGAATTATATATGGCGATTGTCACTATTAAAGTCTGATTTTTATTTATGATCATGGACGCAATGGACTTGCTACCTGCTACTCTCAAAATATCACACGAGAAAGAGAAAATGAAAAAGAAAAGAGGGAACAATTGAAAAGAAAAGATAAACAAGTGATTATTTTATCACTTATTATCAGGAAAGTCATACAGGATGGCAATCAAAATTGGAGCATTTGCAGTAGCGGCTGTAGATTTGCGTAAATAGACCATACAGAGATTAAAGCTTGATATCTTCTGTGAGTAAGTGCTGCTATTAAAAGTCCGTAAATAAATTCTTATTACTCATCAGGTATTTTCTCTCTTTTATAATTTTCTTGAGAAATTAAACAAATTCACAAAAGATTGAAAGCACATTGTTTTCAGAGAAAAAAAATATATAATAGGTATACAAAGTTTTTTTTCGATTTGTCAAAATATCAACAAAGCTTACCGCATTATTTTTGCGTATAAAATTTTCGAGACACCCCATATATACCTATGATTATTGTCACAAGATGTTCTTTGAACTTACACATTCAGCATCCACTTCGCACTTATTCTCTGTATCATTAGCTTATTTTGGATGGGCGCCAGAGTCTGGCGGGGAGGGAGATTCGCAGAAATCAAACTGCCACGCGAAGTGTGTTTACATGCTCCCATTTGAATGAAGAATAAAAAATACCCAACTTTATCATTACATTTCATTTGAACCAACAACCTCTTTTCGTGAATTTTTCTCTCATTCCTTCCACAATAAACAGTTCTAATTTTTAACCTTACCCTACTTGTGTACATGTATAGATTTAAGTATAAATATTTTGGTATATACATACATAATTGGAATTTATTCTATTTTTAATCATCATGAAATATATCCAGGTTGTAGTTAGAATTTTCACAAAAATCTATCGGAATCATGATTTGAAGGAAAAAGCAAAGAAAAGGACAAATGTTAACAGCTCAGTGTAATATTGTTCCCAATATGTACAAAATTATGCAAAAAATACAACAAACGAGGAATAAAATAATTTTTAATGTCTATTTTTTGTTAAATTTATCATTCTAGCTTCACTCTCATCTGCAAGTACTCCTGTGGGATGCATTCTCAGTGGATATCTAATGGATAGGTGGGGTAGGAAAAAGACTCTCATCGTTACGGAAGTGCCCTTAATACTCGGATGGCTGATGATAGCTTTTGCAACAGACATCTACATGATATACATTGGAAGGCTTTTAGTTGGTTTGGGAAGTGGAATGGTTGGGGCACCAGCACGAGTTTACACATCTGAAGTTACTCAGCCACATCTGCGAGGCATGCTAACAGCTCTAGCCTCCATTGGCATTAGTTTGGGTGTTTTAATTCAATATACATTGGGATCCTTTGTTAGATGGCAAGTTTTGGCGGGAGTCTCGACGATAGTACCAATTCTTGCTCTAGGATTGATGATATTTATGCCAGAAACTCCAAACTTTCTCATTGGAAAACAAAAACCCGAAAAGGCAACCAAGAGTTTGGCAAAGTTGCGCGGTTCAACGTATGATGTTGAGGGCGAGGTGGATCAATTGCAAAATTTTGCCAATAAAAATCATACAAATGTTAAAATGACAACAAAGGAAACTCTTGCGGCTATTATGAGCCCATCTGCTCTTAAGCCTTTCGGCATACTCTTTCTCTACTTTATGATGTACCAATTTAGCGGTGTCAACACAATCACATTCTACGCTGTGGAAATCTTTCAGGACTCTGGTACACAGATGGATAAGAATATGTGCACAATTGTTCTTGGTGTTGTGCGACTAGCATTCACTATAATTGCATGTATAGCACTACGGAGATGCGGTCGACGCCCCCTTACATTTATTTCCGGTAAGAAAATAACTAACTTTTGCACAACAACGTTCGAAAATATCACACACCTATTTGTGACTTGCAGGAATCGGTTGCGGCGTTAGCATGATTGGGCTTGGAGTTTATCTCTACTATAAATATCAGTGGGATCACGCTGATCCACCTATCGAGCCTGTTAATACGTGGTTCCCTGTCGCGTGCATATTTGTTTTCACAATAACATGCACTCTGGGCTTCCTCGTGGTGCCATGGGTTATGATTGGGGAGCTGTATCCGCAGAGAGTTCGCGGTATCATTGGTGGAATGACAACGTGTTCAGCTCACATATTTGTCTTTATTGTCGTGAAGACATACCCCTTCCTCGCATCTGTACTTTATCAGCATGGCACTTTTATGCTATACGGATGTATATCACTTACAGGTAAATATTTCAGTGATAAGGATGGACATAAAAATTTTGAGAAATTGAGAGCTAATAATTTTTTTTATGATTATTACTGCTACTTAAAATGATAATCTTTATGCGTTGTACATTGCGAATTTTAGGCGCATTTTCACTTAAAAATCCTTCTAACCGTTTTATTCCATTCCAGGATGTATATTTTTCTACAAATGTCTTCCGGAAACAAAAGGCAAGAGCCTTCAAGAAATTGAAGACTACTTCTCTGGTAGGATTAAGACACTTAAAACAAAGAAGGGGGCAACGGCTCTACCAAATTATGACAACAATCTCAACAATACAAAACCACCAACAATCACCGTGGAGAAGGATAAGTTGTTGTCTTCGTGAAAGTGCCTTTAAAAGTGCTATATACTTATCATTCAAATTCGTTAAATTGCGTTGATTGTGTCTAAGTGATATTTATAATTATGTATATAAATGCTGATATAGTTTTTATATCCATTACCAATTTAGAATTTATAATGTTTAATATAGGTAGTTAGATGAATCAATTTTTTAGGAAATTTAAAAAAATACCTCAGTGAAAGAAATAAATAAATTATGATTGTGATAAGTTTCACTATAATAATGATAAAAGGTTAAAGACAATGTATTTTGAGGAAAAAAAGAAAAGAGAGCGTCCTAAATAAAAAATAATAATGATAGGCAAATTCTTATGTCATTACATATAGTCAGAAAGCAGTATTTTTGATATTTCATTTTACTGTTGTTTTGTAAAACTACTTCTAAAGAGTATGTGACAAAGCAAAAGAGGAAAAAATAAAAATCAAACTGAATTGTGCATGTCTTTTAGTCTCATTTTGTTAAAATTTACATAATTCAATTCATCAACACCTCAATCTACATACAAGCTATTTACAGTTCGTCGTTTGCATAAATATGTAACACCAAATAAAAACATAACGTTGCTAATTATGGTATTAAATTTTCTCTTGTAGTTTCTCATAAATTCGAAGTTTGTTTTGCTAGTCTAATTGCATTTTCAACAATTTTTAAAAATAAATTTTTTCTTTTGCTCTAACAGTTTTTTTTTAGAAATAATTTATAAGATTAATTTTGAATTTAAAAAAAAATCACAATTAAAAAAAGCTTTGAGATCCATCTCTTAAATCAAATAAAAGATGAACATAAAATCAAACCTTGAAAATAGTTCATATAGAAATCACATGTACTACATTACATTGCGAAAGTAGGAAGAGGTATTTAATGAGTAAAAGAAAATCAAAAAGCTTTTATAGACCTTTCGAGGGCAAAGATCATTAGCTAGACTAACAACTTTCTTATGATTAATTCATTTGTCTAACTTTAAAAAGGCGGAGAACGACGGCAGAGATTCCAGTTTACTTGATAGACATCGTTGGAACTATTCACCCTCACAATGGATTACAGTGAAGTGCCAAGAATTTGTGAATTCTTTCGTGATCGTGAAGTGTTTATGACCGGTGGAACTGGATCTGTTGGAAAAGCTCTAATTGAGAAAATTCTCTATTCATGCCCAGATGTGGGGAGAATTTTTTTACTTGTGCGCCCAAAGAAAGGGCTCAATAAAAATGAACGTATTGCCAAATTCACGTCTGGGATGATCTTTAATCGTATTCGTGAGAAAAATGCGGAACTTCTTAAGAAAATTGTACCAATAAGTGGCGATTGTATGGAACTGAATTTGGGAATGTGTGAAGGAGATCGAAAGTTGATGGAAAATGTTTCAGTGATTTTTCATGGAGCAGCTAGTATTCGTTTTGATGATCCTTTAAAGGATGCAATCCTTCTAAATACAAGGGGCACACGTGAAGTCGTTAATTTTGCTGAAAGTTTGAAAAAGTTATGCGTTCTTGTGCACATTTCAACAACATACTGCAATCCTCTATTGTTTCATGTTGAAGAAAAACTCTACCCTGTGAATGTTAATTGGAGGGACGCAATAAGAATTGCGGAAAATATTGATAGAGAAGCATTGGATATTATTGCGCCATTTTATACGAATTTCTATCCAAATACCTACACTTTTACAAAATGCTTATGTGAGCAAGTGATCAACGATTACAAAGATCGCCTTCCAGTTGTAATTTTTCGGCCGTCCATTGTAACCCCGTCTCTGAGAGAACCATACCCTGGATGGTGAGTTAAGAGTGTTTTTGGCAGATCAAGGGATTTATTTGCAAAGGTCCCAGAAAAACAGCTTGAAAATTTTTTAAAGCTTTGATAAGCGAAAAATATAGGTATATATTTTTTAAGGATTGTTTAACTATTTAATTCCAGGTTGGACTTTATCAATGGCCCTATTGCATACACACTTCCGGGTAGTTTTGGCATCAATCATGTGGGCTTATTTAACATGAACACCCAGTGTGATTACATTCCTCTCGATATTGTTGTTAAATCATTGATCGTTACTGCATATGTGCATGGCATGAGGTATGAATGCCACAAAGAATTGCCTGAGCTTGAAGTCTACAATTGTGCTGCAGGACCATCAAAATTAATGAGCATACAGGACTTGATGACCTTCTCAAAGGAAGCTGTGCTTGATTGGCCAGTTGATCAAGCAATTTGGTCTTCTCGAATGTTTATTACTAAATCTACATTCCTCTACAAGCTCTTTGGGCTATTTATGCAGTTTCTCCCTGGATTAATTCTTGATCTATTTGCTATTCTCTTCAAGAAGAAAAGAAGGTATTTTTTGTGTTTTGTTCTAATCTTTAATTTAATAAAAAATAATTTTTTTTTCTAGACTCCTTCCTATTTTACGAACAATCTGCTATGCAACATGCAAATTGCAATTCTTCCTGTTTAACACGTGGAATTTCGACAACGCCAAATGTTTCTCTCTCATTAAGCATATCAAAGATGAAGATCACAGGGACTTTCTCTTCAACTACTATCCTGAGTATTCATCGAAAAAATACGTTTACATGTGTGCTCGAGGAAGTAGACGCTATCTGCTGAGGCAGAGTGATGAGAAGCTTCAATATGCTAAAAGACGCTACCGCATGATCCTAATAGCAGATTATATATCACTGGTGATCTTCTCAATTCTAATCTTTTATATCTTCCTTTATGATTATTTGGCGAATATGTATTTAATGACTTGGAAATAAAAATTAAATTAATTATTTAAAATAAAATTTACGAGAAATGCTCTTCTCATTCAATGAAATCGTGCTTTTATCAATTTTAGAGCCAATTTTAAAACTATAGATGTAAAGCAAACAAAACCACATTTTTAAAAATGAAAGAAATCAAAGAATTCTAAAAAATAAAGAAAACTTCTTGAAATTGAATATTTCAAAAAAAAAATACATATAAAAATGCAAAGATAAAGATATATAAACTGCAAATATAAAAATTAAATATAGCATGGATGGAACAGTATAAAGCGAAAGAACGGTAAGTAAAACTTACGGGCTGTGATTCTTTCTTTGTCAGTGAAATGTGAAGATGGCAGAAAATTGAGGATGGGCAAAATTTGAGGAGAGACTTACTCGCGAGCCGAATCACAGCCAACGCGCTGAAATTTTGAAGAAAGTCTGAATCGTGAAGGGCGTTGGCTGTGATTCGGCTCACGAGTAAGTCTCTCCTCAAATTTTGCCCATCCTCAATTTTCTGCCATCTTCACATTTCACTGACAAAGAAAGAATCACAGCCCGTAAGTTTTACTTACCGTTCTTTCGCTTTATACTGTTCCATCCATGCTATATTTAATTTTTATATTTGCAGTTTATATATCTTTATCTTTGCATTTTTATATGTATATATAATGTATATATCTATGCATTTATATATATTTTACTTTACTTTTATATGTGTATATATAAAACGCCCCGCTTCGCGGGGCTGGTCTTATGCAAATCAAGATATGACATGGTAACTTTAAAACGCGATATCTCCGGAACGGCTACATAGATTTTCTTCATTTTTGGCATGATGAAAGATATTATAGTCAACTATAACATACCAAAATATGAAGCAATTCTATAAAGCGGTGCTCGAGATATTCATCGAAAACTCATCGAAAATTTTGTTTTCGATTTTAGCGCCACTTGCGGTCATTTTTTGAACTTGCAATGTTCCGAGCAGTTGTAGGGCTCGTTAATATCTTTCATTTGAGCCCGAGTTGATCAAAATCGGTCAAGCCGTTTTCGAGTTATGGTCGATTTTCGATGAAAAATTGTGGCGGCCATATTGGCTAAACGGCTTGGCCGATTTTCGAAAATGTGGTATCGTTGGAAAGGTCTTGATGGCCCCTACAACATATAAAAATTTCAGATTTTTAGCTATTACAGGGACTGAGATATAGCGAAAACAAAATTTGGGGGTTATTCAAAATGGCGGACGGAGGGGTGGGGGGTTGGATTTGACATCATAATCGGATGTCCTCCACCTGATATATGAACTTTGCCGTTGACCGGAAGTCTCTATCTATCACCGTTCTCTCGCAATTTAGCGTTATACTCCGGCCGGCCGGACGGCCGGACAGATTTTTGGCGCATACGTTTTTTGGAATGTAGAGACCCTAATTCGTGCTCATCCCAAGTTTGAGCCCGATCTGACGACTTTGCATTTTTGAGTGTACACAGAAGCTGTGCTTCTTTGAAGAAAGAATCACAGCTAAAAAACATATGTACATAAAACAACGCATAAAACAAAATATAGCAAAGTCTTTCACTCCCATTTTACCTCTTTCTCCCCTATTTTCAGCCGCTTGTTCTTCTACAGCGCAGGTCAAAAAATTTCAAGCGCAGCGCAGTGTTTGTTTTTGTGTTCGTAAAATTTTAGGTTACAACTCTGTTTACAAGAATTTTAGTATATTTATTTCTTCTCATAAATATACCAAATTTTGCTCAAATCCTGAAGGTAGTTGGATGCAAGTTTCCGGTAAACTGAGAAATTCTGCAGACTTGATAAAAAATAAAATGAGTGTGACTGAGAAGAAGCAGGAGGACACTGTTGAGATCCGTGAGCTGCTAAAGGAATCCCTCTGTCGTTTGTGTCTCAATGTGAGTGATGACCTGATAGGTATTTTTTCAGCAGACGGTAGAACGCAGTTAAGTATCCGGATCATGGCCTGCACTTCCTTAGAGGTAGGTTGAGGACATCATCTAACTAAATTAAAGCATATACATCAGTTTTCCAATTTTGTTGTGTTTCCTTCAGGTCACTCCTGATGATCCCTTACCGAACCGAATATGTTCGACATGCAATGACTTTCTTAAAATATTCTATGCAGTGAGTATAAAGGATATCCTATTGTTTTCAATTTGGTCACATTTCATCTGTTTTCGGTAGTTCCGGAAGAAGTGTAAGAGCTCAGACACCAAATTCAGAAGGTTCCTACGTTTGGAGGCTGCTGGGAAGGCAAACAGTATAGCTGAATTATCAGACGATGAAGATGATGAGGAGTATGCGTCAGCCCTGAAAGAATTCAATGAGAAACAAAACTCTCTCATCGAGGAACGTCTCAAGGAGGCTACTGAAGAAATTGTGAAGCAATATGAAGTTGAAAAATGTAATATATTGCAGGAAGAAAAACTCCGGATCTATCGGGAAGAGAAGCAAAAAATTCAAGAAAATGCTATGAGACAAATTGTTACAACGCTAAGACAAAAGGAACGCGATGAAAGGAAAGATTTGCCCGCGGGAAAGGAAAAGGTGTTTAGAATCTCAAATAAAATATGTGAGACAAAGGAAGACACTCAAGATGATAGTGTGGAGTTCCAAGTTATATTTGAGGAAGTCAAATCGGAGAATGCAGAATCTTTGCATTCAGATGATTACACAGTTGACATAGCATCAGAAGTAGGATCTGGGCACGAAGATGAAATCAGTGAAGAGCACCTTGAGGCATTGGCAGTTGAAGAGGTGTTTGAGAATAAAAATACAGAAAAATCCCTCGAGACGATTGCTGAAGTTGAATACTTTGAAGAAAAAGAAGAAGAAGAAGAAGAAGACAAGCAAGAATCCATGGAAATTGTTCCTGTGCCAGATATTGTTGATACAGCAGAAAGCAATGACCAGGAAAGTCTTCAGCATGAAAGTACACCACCTGGAAGTCCAAATTCAGCTCAGAATATTGAGATTGAAACAGACGAGGGAAGGATTTATTATCTGGAAGTAGAGGAACAGGAAAATGCGGTGAGAACAATCTTTGATTAATTTGAACAACTTTATACAAATTGATGATTTTCAATTACAGCCAAAATATTACGATGAAAAAGGAAATCTTCTTATCTATAAGTGCTCAATGTGCCCAAAGACATTCCCACGAGAGAAAAGTCTGAAAAGTCATGAAAAATCTCACATGAAGCGAAAAGGATACAGCTGTACATTCTGTGAAAAATGGTTTCCCAGTAATAGCAGCAGAACGCGACATGAAAGAATTCATACAGGTAAATTTTATGTAAAAAAAACAAAAGTCTGTTTTCGCCCGGGATCGAACCGGGGACCTTGTGCGTGTGAAGCACACGTGATAACCACTACACTACGAAAACGTGATTGCTACACGATCAAAGTTTGGTGACCCGATAAGAGGGAGTTTGGTTTTTTTTTAGGCGAGAAGCCATTCTCATGCGGAATATGTGGGAGGAGTTTTGTGCAAAAAGAAATTCTTAAGCGCCACGTGGTTGTACATTCGGGAGATAAGCCCTTCAAATGCAGCAAATGTGATAAACAATTCACACAGAAGGAAATTCTACGGCAGCACATGAATAGGAAGCATACCAAGAATCCAGTGGTTGAGCGCCATGCATGCTTCCTTTGCCCAAAGGTTTGTCATCACTCTTGTAAATGTTGGTAGTCTCGGGGTGTTATTGATTAGTTCTCGGCATTCCTGCTTTCAGCAATTCTGCCATGCCTCGGGATTAAGTCGTCATCTGCTTGTTCATGCTGGTCGGACGTTCGCATGCGGGGTGTGTGGAAAGGAATTTGTGGATAAAAGTGCTTTGAAGAGACATACAAACAACATTCACAAATCAACCGAGTAAAAAAAAGAGAAATATCCCAAACAGAGCTTCGAGGCATATTTTTTTTTAAATTAATAACCAACTTTACAATGTAAATGTATGGATTCACTATTTAAAAAAAAATCTCATAGTGGCATAAAGTAGGTAAGTATTTATTTAAATAAAATTTATATAAAAAATGATTTGTATTTTATAAAATTTTTTTAAATAATTCTCTTAAATTTAAAATTCATCATTTACTTAAATTTTGGCATAAAGACGATGGTATTTTAAAAACAAACACGTTTTAATTAAATTTAATTTTACTACAGCAGTATGTATGTACCTACCGTAATTCTCATTTCGTTTTTTTAAACACCATAAATTTTATATTCTCTCCGTGAAATTCTTAAGCTCACCGCATATGTGTTTTATACAGAGAGAAGGAAGAAAAGAGAAAATGAAATTTCCAAAGTGATAATATTATAATATGAGCGGAGTTATTAACATTATTGTCGTTCCGTACTCCATATTACAAAAGTTTGAGAAGTGACTTTCGGCGCTATTATTAGCTGTGTTTCTTTCAGACACAGCTTTTGTGTACCGAGCAAAATCGAAAGTCGTCAGATCGGGCTCAAACTTGGTATGAGCACGAATTAGGGTCCCCACATTCCAAAAAACGTATGCGCCAAAAATAAGTTTTTTTCCGGCCGGCCGGAGTATAACGCTAAATTGCGAGAGAACGGTGATAGATAGAGACTTCCGGTCAACGGCAAAGTTCATATATCAGGTGGAGGACATCCGATTATGATGTCAAATCCAACCCCCCACCCCTCCGTCCGCCATTTTGAATAACCTCAAAATTTTGTTTTCGCTATATCTCAGCCGCTATTATAGCTATAGGGCTGAAATTTTGATATGTTGTAGGGGACATCAAGACCTTTCCAACGATACCTCATTTTCGAAAATCGGTCAAGCCGTTTAGTCAATATGGCCGCCACAATTTTTCATCGAAAATCGACCATAACTCGAAAACGGCTTGACCGATTTTGATCAACCCGGGCTCAAATGAAAGCTCTCAACAAACCCTACAACTCTCTAGAACATACGAAGTTTCAAAATTGACCGCTAGGGGGCCAAAAATCAAAAACAAAATTTTCGATGAGTTTTCGATGAATATCTCGAAAACGCCATTATCGATTTGCTTCATTTTTTGATATGTTATAGCTGACCATATTATCTAGCTCCATGCCAAAAATGAAGAAAATCTATGTCTCCGTTCTCGAGATATAGCCTTCCAAAGTTGGCATGTCATATCTCGGGTTCTACAAGTCCGATTTTGATCAACTCAAGTGCAAATGAAAGGTTTCGTGAAGCCCTACAAATGTCTAGAACATTGCAACTTCGAGAAATGACCGCGAGAGGCGCTAAAGTCAAAATCAATATTTTCGAAAATTTCGAACTCGAATATTTCGAAAATGCCATTATCGATTTACTTCATATTTTAATATATTATAGTTGAGGTTAAGACCTTTCCAACGATAGCTCAAACTCGAAAATCTATGGAGCCGTTCCCGAGATATGGCGTTTTAAAGATTTCTTGGGGGATGACTTTTTAACTTTTCCCACCTTTGCGCGTATTTAAATTAATTCGCGTTCTAGTTTGCTCTCACAAAATTGGTACACTGAAAGAAACACAGCTCCCGTAAGCTTGGTCAGCTTACCAGTACATTATTCTCTCTAGAGACGATCGTTAATTGGCAATGTGAGCGAATCCCTTGAGGTTTTCTCCTTATTCACCGTGGGTCATAATTAAGGCAATTAGTTGAAAGTTTCGGTACAATATTATCTGCTACACCCCCTTCTGTGTCTTCTGGAGGCAATCCCCCTTTTCTTAATTCAGAAGCCATTTTCAATTGTATTTTGCGCTATTCCACTTTCTCCACCTCATTTCATTCCTTCTTTTTTCTCCCTTAATTCGCCACCTCTGGTGAAAAGAGCAAAAATACCCCTTTTATATTCGTAATCATTATTCATGGAGGTGAAATTTCTTATGCAGACCATAGTGGGGTCCTTTTTTGTGTGCACCAGGATTCTACATATTTCATTCTTAAATAACATCGTGTAGAAGAAACACCTAAGGTGGTTTTCCGTTGGTGTTGCTGATAGTGCCAAAAGAATGGGTGCAATCTTTACTTTGTGGCTCACGGGGGAGTAGATGAAAAATACATTGTCTGCATAAAATGTATGCAATTTGTTTAATGTATATATCATACACTTTAATATTTCCGGGTTGCGGGGGATGTATAATAAATAAATTCCCTTTGTCTTTTGCTGCATTAAAGAGTCAAGAGCTTTTTGTTTAATTAATGAATGCGTGTCATCAAAATGGCTTCTAAATAAAAGGATATAATCATCCCATAAAAGGTCCTTTCAATCCTCTACCTCATATTGAAATTCACAAGGTTTGTTTCGAGTCCTAAATACACATTCAATAGATTTGTTCAGAATACAATCTATGTGTGGGATGTCGTTGGTCTGGGAAAAGGGTATACGTAGTACTCTGAACTTTTTGACTCTATCGCTTTCGCTTCCGTATCAATAAAACCGAATTCACCAAGTTTTAATCTTCCAACTCATGCCTCTGTGCTCATTTTGATAGAATTGGGAAACACAGAGTACATAAAACGTGGCAGTTTAGAATCGTCAATGCGTCTCACACAACAAATAGTCTCTCGCACCTCCTGTGCTTTTCCATATATATCCCCTTTTCTGCGTTCCCTCGCTCCAAGAAAGGGATATACCAAGTTTTTCTATCGGTTGTGCCTCTAAGCCATTGTTTCACGAATTGTATGTATATTCGATTACATTTATTCACATTCTTCCTCGGGTTGTTTCTAATTTTCCTATCGCAGGACCGATAAATCAATTTATTGGAAGTCGTGCCGTTTTTCTTTACATTTTTTGTGTGTAAATAAATTAAATTTAAAGCTTCTCTTTCTCTCTTATCAAGCATTTAAAAAAATAAAATTTCACATCGACTATGATATAAACTTAATTTCTTTATTTATTTTTCAAAAATCATAATTCTCCAAATTAAACAGAAATTCAGGGAAAATTTTATTTTTTTATTAGCTCTATTTTAACTTAAATTTAAGTGAGCTGTGTTCAGGGTAGAAAAAAAGCTCGATTTTATAGAAAATTGCAATGATTTATACAAAAAAGAAATAAACATTAAAGCAGTATCAATAAACGTTTGAATCACTATTATTCCTATTTAAATCAACGTATATTGTTCTTGTAATTACGTTCACCAAATCAATTGGAAAAGCAAAAAGTTTATTAGAAAACGAGGTAAATTGTCGCTTCGCTCCAATTTACCTCGCCCCGCTTCGCGGGGAATTCTTGCGCTTCGCGCAAATTTTAGAGGGAGAAAGGAATTGTGATGAATTGAAATATATTTAATGGAAGATTTATTCGTTGGTAAAAACCGCCTGGTATCAGTAGTCTCTGTACCAAATTTCATCGCGATCGGACCAACGGTGTAGAAATGCATAGCTGAACAGACACCATATTTTAGAGAGACCTTTCTTTATTATATAGATGGGCCACGCAAAAACCTCCAACAGATATTTCAAAGGGAAAAAGTGAATTTCACACAACATTTATGGCGCCGAATTCAAAAAGTAGTCAAAAAAAGCGTGATTTTTATATGGGGGCTATGAGAAGGGGGGCTCTGGGGGGAAAATGAATGCCGTTGGTAAAAACCGCCTGGTATCAGTAGTCTCTGTACCAAATTTCATCGCGATCGGACCAACGGTGTAGAAATGCATAGCTGAACAGACACCATATTTTAGAGAGACCTTTCTTTATTATATAGATGTGAAAGGGAAGGTATTATGTACACATACACATACATACATACATGTATGTAGGGGTTTGGAATTTATGTAAAATAAATGTATGTGTACATAACATTATAAATAATATATTTACTTGTACGTACACCCCTACTGAAAGAAGTCATTCATTTCGTGCCGGCTATAAGCAGGGGTAGGAAAAGAGCAATAGTATATATGGTTGAATGCGAAATAGGGGATGGCGGGGGATTTATTTTTTCTTCATCGACAAAACGGCGACATCCAAAGGGAACTGTAGGGGGTTTTCCGTGGATTTTCTAAGGTTGAGCACAAAATTTAGAGAGTGCCACGCTACCGCAAACAGGAATTCCTCACACTCTAGTACCCATGTTCTCGCCAACTTTTTTCATGATTGCATATACATACTATACAATACACATTATGTAAATTGAGTTTATTAAAGTACAAAAGCACAGACTTTTTAACAACTTTTCGGTTTCCCGCAAAAGACTTCTTTAGTTAAATTGAAATTAATTGTGGCGTATAAGATGTGGTTTCTTCGACTTTAGCTCATGGAATCTATAAACATAAAATGGCAGAGATAAAATGCAGACAACAAAAATATTCAGCAAATAACTGCGGTAAGAGATTCTCTGTATAACATTGCGAAAGCTCATTCAGTAAAACTATATTGTATTATAGATAGAATTTGTATGTTGTTCACGGGCTGGGACTCATTCATTATTTTTGAGTTTAATTAAATTTCCTTTTTAATGATAACAATTTTTTATCAAGACCTTTTACAACTTTTTTCCTGCTGTGTTTGGTGAGAATGAGAAATGTGAAATTTTTCAGTACATAAAGCTTTCAGTGGATGTTCATGACAAGTATAAAATGAAAAAAAGCCACCCCGTATATGTATACTAAATCAAAAGTTTTATTAAGTAATTTTAAAAAAATGGCCTCAAATTCACATTCTCCATCATATAGCATTTTTTGAACATTAAGTAAATGAAAACCTTTTGGGTTGTGCAGTTGGTTATTACCTTATACATTTAGTGGATGACTTTATAAGCTTTTGGTGTTAATTGCGAGTTTTTCTTCGGTTTAATCCATAAGGTGCGTTTTCTGGCCGCCAGAATAATTTATTACGCTCCAAAAATGACATTTAGGTTCTATTATAAACTTTTAGTGTTGTCTGTTCTTATGGAAAAGACCAGTAAAAGTAATTTCTTACCTACTTATATGGTTTTTAATGGTTATTCTATTTTCAGGGTAGTTTATGGTTATTTATTAAGCTTTAATAGTAATAAAATAGTAATCCAGAAAAAAGGGGGTGGGAAATGTTTAATTCTGGATTGGTTGCAATACTTTTAGGGGATTCTTTAAAGCTCAGAATTGATAAGAAAGAATTTTACTGTCTCAATATACTGATGTTTGTGAAAAACTTGATTAAAGAAGAGTTGAGTTTTTTTTTGAATTTTTCATGCAAAACTTTATGCAAAATATTCTTTGCATAGTTTTAGATATGAAGAGAGAGAAAAACAAAAAATCAAAGATTCGCCTTAGAATTTCAATTATTCTCCCAATGTGACATTGCTGTGTGGTCTTGAACAGGTGGATGGTATTTGGATATAAATTGCAAATTGAACACAGTTGGAAACACCTACATTCGGTATGCCATGACGTACGTTTTAGCTATGGTTTTTTTGTTGTTTCCTTTTTGTGTCTGCCACCCCCGCATAATTAGAACATAGAGATGAATTGGAAAAATGTGACTACCACATGTGAATGTTTTCGATTTATTTTGCATGGATTAGTTAAAAAGCGAGGAGGAACTGAACCGTAGAATCATATGGTTCGGGTGTATATTTATACGCAACGTAGGCGAAATTGAATATGTGTGAGAATAGAGAGCGAGAAATGAAGAGCAATTTTCTTTCGTACACATCTTTTCAGACATCAGTTTTGTGAAAACCTCGCCGCAGTCGAAAGAATTTCTTAGATTTGTCTCGTAAAAAGAATTTCTTTTTTTTTATAATTCAAGTGCGAAGAAATTGTTCTTTTCTGCTAAGGGTGGAAGGTGGAGGGACAAAAAGACGAAGACGCTATGTAGCTATTTGGCATGAAAAGTTTTCCAACTGCACGGTGTATATAATCTAAAAACTCCCAAAGTGAAATATTAATTGAAAAGTGTAAATATAGCATTGCATATACATAAGTATAAGTATGCAAGATTTAATGCCATCCACTTTGCAATATCTTGTTCTTCTTCAGTGAAACCTTAAAAATTAAAAGTTTCTGTTCGGCATAACTTCGTCCTAAATTCAGCGAGTGGAAAATATTTGATGAAAAGCTCTGGAACTTCAACGAAAGTTACACACAGAAGAGCTCTTTAGGGTTAAAATTGAGGGTGTTCTTTTTTTTCCTGTGCGATGGTAAACACAGAGTGAATTTAATTAACACGATTCTCACTTTGTTAAGATTCCAACCACCACTTGTTACAATGTGTGCCATTCATTGTGCGAAAATGTCGGTTTAAATATAGATTTAGATGTATGTCGCACAATTAAGACAGGAGATGTGATATTAAAATAGCAGATTCCTCCGCGGTGATAAGGAAAAAATAGAATTATGATTCACACGTTTTAAAATGTCTCCATCTCACACATTTCAATTAGCTGTGTGTTTTTCATTAGGACGATTTCGCGCGCGTGAGGAAAAATATTTTACAAAAATAATTCATTATAGCGCCATTCTGACCGAGCTACATGAACTAGGCCAATTTTTCACACGTTCTTGTCTTCTTTTCTTTTGCCATTTTTACTTTTTTTTTTAAATTATTACGAAGAAAAAAATTAATGTTCCCCAAAAAAATGACTTCTTTGCCTCGGCTTTAGTTTGTTTTTGCAAAAACACCAATTGGCCAGGAGCCAAGGTCAGGATAGTGTGTTTGAAATGTATGAAATAAAATACACGACGATATGGGGGAAAATGTAAACATTCCATTGCAGACATGTGTTTAACACAGGACCTTTTATTCGTAACACAATTCTTAAATTGGAATATTTTTTTTTAAATTGTAACATAGTTTTCGGAAAATTTATTAAAATGCATTTTTTTCAACTATCTTCTATCTATTTTATTTCTACCATTTTTGTTAATTTTTCTATGCAAAAATTTCCAAAAAATTTCTTTTTTAAACGTCTAATATCTGAGAAATCGGAAAAATAAATTCTACTTAAAGTAAGAGGATGTATTTAAGATTTAATAAACTAAATATAGGCTCTTGACATTTTGTACATAGAATGGAACACACTGTATTAATGGGTTGGCTTTAAGAATTCGGATGTAATTGAATAATTTAAATAAAACTCACAGAGTTCTCTCCGATAGAAAACATTAAAATTTTCACCCGAAAACATTATTGCACTTTACAGATTAAATCAGAAGCATTTAAAATTTTGAATGTGTTGCTGATGAAGATGTGTAATAAACAGAAAGTGAATTAACTTCCACGAGCTTATAGTGAAAATAAATTGCAGAGAACAGAATTTTGTGGTATTCATCTCATGAGAAATCCTCAAATAAAATCGCAATGGTTGGCACCATGCCAAAACCATGTAATATGTATGTAATTCGTGTGAATGAAGAAAAATAAATAATTGCATTAATAAATACATATTTGGAGAGGAAAATTATTCATAAATTATTGCAAAAGCAAATAGATGTGAATATTTCTGTGTCAGAGGAAATTCGGAAGGAAGTGAAATTGTGTGGAGAGACGTTGATGAGCAAAAATGTCTTCGACAGCCGCAGAAACGATGTACGACAAGTGGAATGGAGTGGAAAACAATTTAATTAAGTTGCGCCTCAATAAACCAGAATCATGGAACTGGCAATTGACCACGTCCAAATCATCGCCAAACATTGCATTTCCTCGTATTCAGCTCTATGATAGAGAAGGTGAACTCCTGGCGGATACAAATGAGGCTGATTGCACCATTGGGAACAAATGTCGAAATAATAGACCATCTCCATCGTCGAGTGGTGGCAGAGAGAAAACACGTCGCGATAGTTTGAAAATTTTCAAGACATCAGCTCTTCCGGAAGTTATTGCCGAATCCAAATTGGAGGACTCACCAAGCGACACACAGTCCCAACAAACTGACACATTTAACGAGCTTGTGCACCGTGATTCGCTGAAAATATCCCATGCTCGATCAAAGAGTCTCCAAGAAGGGAAAATACATCACAAGAGTAAACATGTGTACATGGAGGAGCCCGAAAACTTTCTCAATTCTTTTGTGAATCAATTGGAGAGGAATGGGATCAATTACAAGATCAGACGACGAAATAGCTACGATGTGAATACAAAGTTGATGCGTGAAGACAATCAGTTGCACGATGATGGTGAAAATTCGCAAGAGGACAAGCAAGGGAAATACGGGAAATCAATAAGTTGTAGCGATTTAGAGAAATCGGAAATGTTGGCAAATTGCTATGTGCCAGATGGTGTATCGAACATATCGCCCATACACACACCGGAACGGATGAATTATGCGATAGTAAAAAGTAAGAGCGCCATAACGATGCCATTGGATGCTAAAGGATCTGGGTGTAGGGAGAAAAAGAGGTATCGCCGCACAAATAGCGTGAACTCCCTTAGATTCTCCAAATCAATTCTCGAGCGAATTAGCGAATTCAAGAGGCGCTCCTCATCCACAGACAGCCAAGAATTCAACGAAGAAGTGGAGCAGAAGGATGAGGAGGAGGATGCTGACGAAGATAAGCCAAAGTACTTCCTTCGCACAAGTAAAGCAGGGACATTGTTGGTGTGTGAGGAGAGCTTTCGCAATCGCCGTGTTCGGAGGCGCGCTCGAAGTTCTTCAAGTAAAAGTAGAGATATGGGATGCGGCGGCGAGTCAACAGCCGTTGAGCCGACAAAACGATATAGCCATGAGAAAATCACTCATACCTTCGAATATGTCGGCTCTGGCCTTAATGAGGAGCCAAAAGTTTCCTCTGGTCCGGAAATCAATTCAAAAGGCAGATATGAGCGAGAGATAGCCAATATCGATGGGCTAATTGAAAAAGTAGTCGCTCAGGAGAGGGAGTACAACCTGGATGCGAAGGAGATGAAAATCTCTTCGGCACTGAGGTGTGAACAAGGAAATACCATTAATGGAAGTGAAAATCAGCAAGTGGGAGGGAAATTGGATTATGGGGACTTGGGTACAATGCGAAGAAGGAGACGTAGTCGCTCTAGGCGAAAAAGTGCAAAAGATGATAAATTATGTGAAGAACAACATGGAAATCGACACAGAATACATCGAAGTGTCAGTGCCGACCCAACAAACTATCGTACCAGCATTCATTCCCACCAAGGGGAGCACTCATCATCTGATGAGAACAATGACAGAGATGAATTGCACCGGAGGAGCCGTCGATCCCGCAGGAAGCACACAAAGGACGATGTTCACAGCAGCAGAAGTGGTATGTCTAATTATTTTCCACTTGTTCATTTTATCAAACAGATGCTAACTCCCATACCAAGAGACTCTTTCTTATATTCATAACGTTTTATATTGGAGCAGTATGTATGATTATATGAAACAAAGTTGAAATGACTAATAATAACGATAATGAGCTGCAAAATATTGTGTCATAATAGTTAATATTAATTAATATTGTAGATAGTATGTGAAGAAAATTCTCTCATACTCAATTTTTAGTACAGGATCATTATAAAATTGCCATCCAAAATTAAGTTTTTCTATATTTTAGTACTTCGGTATATGGGTTTAGAAAATTGAAAAAAAAAAGTATTATGCCTCTAATACCCCTAAGACAGAACTTCATATAAATTTCTTGATATGAAATATAAATTAAATATAAGAATGTATGGTAAAATATTTAGCATCTACCGATAAGAAAGATTCAACTCAAAAACCGTCCATTTCATTAAAGATATGGATTTAAATATCTTAAGTTGTGCTTTCTCATATAAATATTAAATTTCAGCAGTATCTGCTTTAAATACTTAATTTTCACCATAAACGCCAGGTGTTTGCATATTATACATATACATAGATACAGAGGGTTACTAAATTATAAACAGCACTCTATTAATAAGTAATTGACTAATTGACACACGAATTTGTCAAGGTTATATTATCGTTGACACGTGTTTATTTTTGGCACAGTATTAGATACATAACATATGTACGTAAATACACCATCCCAACTCTTTGTAGACACATAGCGATTTCTTACGTAAATTAATATATACATATATATTAAAAAAAAAGAACGGAGAAGGTTATAAATAAGAAAAGACACATATTTTACACATTCTCTGAGATGTTTAGGAAAAACAAATAACATTCATGTCATTGTAGAAGGCAGCTCTACTAGTCAATAGTAAATTCCCAATGGCAATGGATATATACCCAGACAAATATTCCTTGCCCTTGTGTTTCCCACATTTTATCGGGCAACACTCATTGGGAATAATAGGAGCAATAAATTTTCTTATAGGAGGAAAAGGTTTTATTTGTGTTGATTTCAATTAAATTCATTTCACTTTGACATGGGAATCAAGGAAAGGGATCCACGTAGGAATCAAATATTAAAGGAATGGAAAAGCTTTCTTCGTTATTTTTTTCTTTCTTTTTGTTGGTCTTTTCATTCGCTTCACTTCCACATTACACAAAAGTTACTTTCATGGATGTTAATTTTTATGTTTTCAATGTGAATAACGCTCAGAGTTTACCTTGGCATGCAATTAACCATCTGTACATGTTTTCTCTCTGGCTACCCCACGCTACCCTTATCAAGTGGTTGATGTCTTGTTGTTGAAATGAAAATCCTTTAATAATTTTCTCATTATTTACATACAAAAGGGTACAGCAGGAAAAGTATAATTGAGAATGAAATACAGGTCAATTATTCGAAATTAACAGTGCTCCATAAGCATTTCAATGAATTTTCGTTCTTGTCTTTGATTCATATGTAATTTGTTATGTGAAATCGTCTGTAAAAAAAATAAGATTATTAGAAAGGTAATTTGAGATAACTTTATTATCTTTAGATAGAGGATTTGAAAAGCAAATATGAAACATTTTGACTCTTATTCATCTTTATAAGTAAGTGAAGCATATGAAATAACATAGTAAATCAAAAGATTTAGAACGCAAAGGGATTATCAAGGGATTTTAATGTACATAATATACAAGACAGTTTATAGCATGTATGTTGATTCATAACATATGAGGCACTATGTAGCTTTGATTTAAAACTTTATCCTCTTCCTAGAATTTATTTGATATTTGGAATATCTGTGTTGAAAATATAGCGTAAATGATATAAATCTATATGTATGAGCATTTATTCTATCCTGTCGTACAATGTGTCCTGGTCTGTATAGTAAGAACGAGGTAAATTGTCGCTTCGCTCCAATTTTCCTCGCCCCGCTTCGCGGGGGGTTTTGCGCTTCGCGCAAATAGAGAGAAAAAATTGTGATGATTTATAAGTATGATTGGGCACACTCATCAATCTCAAAAGAAAAATTTGCAAAGCGAAGAAATCATTTTCATACAACATTTCCGGCGCCAAATTCAAAAATTCGCAAAAAAAGCATGAGAGTTATATGGGGGCTACCTGAAGGGGGGCTTCGGGGGGAAAATGGATACGGCCACTCGAAACCGCCTATTATAAGGAGCCTCTGTACCAAATTTCATCGCGATCGGTCAAACGGTGAGGATTTGTATAGCCGAACACGACTGATTACCAACAAACAGACCTTTCTTTATTATATAGATGGAGAGCTCTCATCAATTCCAAAAGAAAAATTTGCAAAGCGAAGAAATCATTTTCATACAACATTTCCGGCGCCAAATTCAAAAATTCGCAAAAAAAGCATGAGAGTTATATGGGGGCTACCTGAAGGGGGGCTTCGGGGGGAAAATGGATACGGCTACTCGAAACCGCCTGTTATAAGGAGCCTCTGTACCAAATTTCATCGCGATCGGACAAACGGTGTAGATTTGTATAGCCGAACACGACTGATTACCAACAAACAGACCTTTCTTTATTATATAGATGGAGAGCTCTCATCAATTCCAAAAGAAAAATTTGCAAAGCGAAGAAATCATTTTCATACAACATTTCCGGCGCCAAATTCAAAAATTCGCAAAAAAAGCATGAGAGTTATATGGGGGCTACCTGAAGGGGGGCTTCGGGGGGAAAATGGATACGGCTACTCGAAACCGCCTGTTATAAGGAGCCTCTGTACCAAATTTCATCGCGATCGGACAAACGGTGTAGATTTGTATAGCCGAACACGACTGATTACCAACAAACAGACCTTTTCTTTATTATATAGATGGAGAGCTCTCATCAAACCCAAAAGAAAAATTTGCAAAGCGAAGAAATCATTTTCATACAACATTTCCGGCGCCAAATTCAAAAATTCGCAAAAAAAGCATGAGAGTTATATGGGGGCTACCTGAAGGGGGGCTTCGGGGGGAAAATGGATACGGCTACTCGAAACCGCCTGTTATAAGGAGCCTCTGTACCAAATTTCATCACGATTGGTCAAACGGTGTAGATTTGTATAGCCGAACACGACTGATTACCAACAAACAGACCTTTCTTTATTATATAGATATTTTAGCCTGCTGTTTGGAGATGAAAAAACCAGACTCCATCTTTGCAATTGTAGCCTTTCTAAAAAGGCATGGTATTTCCTTATAAGTTCAAGAAATTAATGGCCGCCCAAAGTGTTTAGTTTAGTCTCTATGTTTTTCTAATTGTATTAATTTTGTACTTGGTTATGTCGGTCAAAAATGAACTCTAATGTTCGCTAGACCTACCATGGTTTTGGGGGGGGGGGGTTAAAAAAAAAAGCATTTATTCTGTAGTAATTCAACAAAGATTACCTATTCTAGATCCGAAAAATAAACTGACTAATTTAATCATAGGACTTTAGTCAACTTAGTCATTCAAGTGTTTCGAAAAAGTTAGGAAAAACATCTGTTGAGATAGGTAATGTTAAGCGGTCTGAGACAAAGTTGTGAAGCAGGGAAATTGCAATGAAAATATTCACTTATCATTGTTTCCTACAGTACTCTAAAAACTATTGTTTTATGCAAATTCTCACAGAGAAGTCTCACCTTTTCCCCCCAAAAACATCCATTTCGAGATGTGTCTTTTTCAGAAAGATTTTCACTAATATTCACACAATTAAATAGCAAAAGAGTAATTTTGAATTATGTACGAACATATTTCCTACACTATCATGCTACAAAGGTTCAAAGTGGAAGTTATGATGAAATAACTGGGGAATTGGGTAGGTATACGGTCTGATGCGTTACACAAGTCCTAGGATAACATTTAAAGTAAATTGTTACGGACTCTGTTTCTGTTACGCTTGTGATTTTGATGAATCCCCAATGAATAAATTCAGAAGGTGATTTTGAAACAAACAAAAGAGGAAAATTATTCGGTTCACGGAAATGAAAGTGATTTATTCATCTTGCGGCTATTGTATCTTAAATATGAAATTTCGTATTAACTGTATTAGAACCGACAAAAAATAAAAACATTGAGACACTGACAAAGATGGGTATTCTACGTTGTAGCAAAATATATTATTTGTGGTGGGTAGGTAATTAATATGGCGATTTGTGGGGTCGTATTAAAATGAGTCTGCCTTTGAGGCATAAAAAGAGATTTTAAGAGACTTAATCAATTTAATTGGATTTAAAAACAAAATCTTCTCAGAATCTATTAAAAATTTATTGAATGTTTATTAAATATTTTTTTTTAATAAAAAGTTAAATATTTTTCTCAAGAAATACTCGAAAAAACAAACGTTCATTAAAACCTTTTGAAAGGTTAAAAAAATTTTTGTACTTGATGACACAGAACTGTAAGGAGTATCAGGTATTAATTGCGCATGAGTATAAATCAGCTGTTCTCATATTTACTCCTACGATGTTTGTGAGAGGAGTAATTCTCGGTCTCTTCTCTGTGTTTCCATGTTATTTGAAACCAGTCAGTATTGTTCAGCCCAACCGGAAAGTTCTGATCGTAAAACATTCAGCAGAAGCCGTGTTCATTTTCGCAAGTAAAGTTGCTCAAAGGAAGGCTTCCGCCTATGTAGTGTAATAGATAAATTATTCATTATCAAGGATATTTTCCCTACTAGATGTTTTACTGAAATTCTAAGACTTCAAAAAAATAGTGTATGCAAAAAAAAGTTTTAAAGTACACAGTTGTGTTACATCTGATGCAAAATTTTATGATTATTTTATGGTGAGGTGAGATTTTACATTTTTTTTTGTCAATTCATCAACAGTAAAATACTTTCCGGAAATAAACGGATGGTATTTCCTGTGTAGTGATTTTACACCCCAATTAAATGACCATGTGCGTGAAGAATATAAAAAAATCTGTATTACCTTTGTATAGCAGTTTATTTATAAAGGTTGTGTGACTGTTAATTGAGGGTTTTGCTAGACCGGCTCTAATATTGTATAGCACATCATTGTCTAAAGAACAAATTAAATACAAAATAATTGTGACTACAGATACAAAAGTGCTGACAGCGTACATGGTGTGGAATTTGCAATGAGTTAATGAAATTGTGTAATTTTGTGTTAGCCTCTCTTTCACACTATGTTAATATATAAAGTACATAATAATTTCTAATGAAATGTGGAGGATGGAATACGCTTGGTGGGTTCAGAACTAAACCCTACTTTGTGTAGTCTGTGTGTGCCACCGTTCTCTATGTGTTAGACGATTTATTTTTGTCAAGATAAGCACAAAAAGAAGGTACAAAATTAATTTCTGTACAAATATTATATATTAAATAAATATAATAGTATATACAATATTTCTTGAAGAGAAACACAAAGATGTTCCACAAAAATGTTTAAGTTTGAGAGTTTGCAATTTTATCTAATACTTTATCAACATTTAAATTAACAACAGTTACTTTTATCAGATTTTTTTCTTTTACACAGTCTTGAACAATTTTATCACTGTATTCATCTCTTGAAAAAAAAAACATTATTTTTTTCATAGTGTAAAATTTTGTGTCGTGATAGGTAGATTGTTTACCAAAAAATAAATAAATTTCCTCATTTTCCCAAATTTTACTCAATCACTTGGCAATATAGTCTCTGTACAATTGCATTTCAATTTTAAAATTCAATATAATATGAATCACAAACTTCCGGCTTTTTTTAATAAATATTTTTTGTCAGTGACTTTTTAAAATTGTTAAATAAAATTGTTTTCGACATATACACGAATATAGAATTTAAACTACAATCGATTTCGTTTAAAACTTCACAACAAACATTTCATCAACTCAAGTTATAAAGTTAGAATTATATTGTTTACATTATATAAACTGCTGTTATTGTGAACATAACAGTATGTAATCATACTTTTTAATGACTAGTTCCTACATGTAAGTCATAATATATATAAATGTGTATATAGCAAATGGTCAGAGTTGGGTAACTTATTAAGAGTCCTAAATCCAACGACTTCTCAAATCTCTCTCTACACTATAAAGTGTATTGCTAGCACAATGACATGATATCCTCGGATCAATGGAAGTCTCTAAAGGAGACAATTTATAGGGCAACTTGGTGGATCAGTAAAATAAATTGCCATGGCCTTCATTTTATAATCTTTCAGGAGCATCAAAGTCGTGGCACTTTTGTCTTTCGCTCCTTTTTCCTTTTACATCCATATCTCGACAATCTGGTGTAAAACCCAAACCACAATATTGATTTTTATGCCAACGCAAGGATGTCTTATGGGTGAATCCCTATATTCCATAATAGTCTTTATGAATAGCTTAGAATGTATAGAAATTGGTGAAAAAATAGGCAAACTTTTTCTCTATTTCCGATTTCCATAATGTCTCCATTCATTTCATCCACACGGGTACATGCCGTAGAACGCTATTTATGGCATGAGATTTATTTTGAGGAAGAATTAGAGTGCTATACTCTACATAAATATTTATATATGACTTTATTGCATACTAAATTCTCTGTGGGAGGAAAACCTTGCTATTGTACCAAAAGAACAACGAAAAAAAGGAAGAAAAAAAAAGAACACAATTTTTTTATAGTCAATATTTGTGGCCTTTGCCACTTTCGGAGTGAATCTCTGATTTATTATTTCCCAGAGTGATCCCTGCGTGCAAGGAATGTGCTACTGACGCCTCTGATGCAATGCCTGCAACACTGTGTATGGAAGTGAAATTGGGTGATTCAGTGTGATATATGGATTGTATTGTAAGATAATCCATATACCCACCGCAGCATAATACCCATGGGACTGCATATTTGAATGTCAGAACCTGTGATATCCTCCGTTGTTGCACATTGAAAGTGACTGGCTTGGTGTCCATTGTGCTGAGCCAACATCCCAATTCAATTAAGCACTGTCCATTGAGTAGGTCAAGTGAGATGAAAAGAAGAGGTGATATGAGGTCGTGCTTAGAATCACTGTTTATATACTAATACATGCAATTTTAGAATATTAAACCAGCATGCTTTATAGTGATAAAAACAAATCTATAAAAATATCGGTGGAGGTTTTAAGTGGGGGGAGTGTTAGTACATCTAAAAAAAACTATTTTAAAATTTTATAATACCATTAGTCCTTCTTTGGTGTCATGATCATTTGTGTAGGTTTCATTGTTTTAAATTTATTATAAATTGATTAGAGACAATAGGTTCATTTATTAACGTACGAAATGGAAGTGCTATTCTGCGTAATATTATTGTGTTAGGAAACCTAATGATGCTGCAAATCGATGAGTTCAATCGCTTATTGCCTATCGATCTGAATTCAATTGAACAATGAATGACTAAATTGTGAACGAAATTAGGTTGATTGGCTATCACAAAATGTGATTAATACCTCAAAGGCTACATCATCCTCAGGGACGGGGAGGGATAGGCATACCCCATAATTGAGGCTAATCTGTTACGTGGGGATGTGAAACTTTATATACCCTGTGGCAGGCGATGGATTTACTTGTGAAAGGAAAAAAGTGTTTACTGTATTTGAAAAAAAGGGAAATATTCGAATTAGTTGGTATTCCTCATACGTGGCATATCAAAAGTATCTCTATCATGGTTATATAAGATAATTTAGAATTTCTTAGAACCTAACATTTCAAAAAATATATAATTTTTGAAGAAAAATTTTGTGTTATTCTAAGCCTACATGGAACGCAGATTTCCATTAATGACTGATCGATATGAAATAAAGATGAAAATTTTACCCTTATTGAAAGTTAAACTAGATTTCTGTAACCTAATGGGTTTTACTTAAACATTCATTAGGCATGATATTGAAGACACATACTACATAATGTGTACATATGTACATATATGTACATATGTTCTCATTACAATAATAACTTTAGCCCTTATTGACCCTCATAGTATCATATTAGCTCACACTCACCCGGGGGCTTGATTTACTGCCACATTATATACATTAGAAGTCAGGCAAAATAAGAACAAAAGGAAGGAGGAGTGGTTTGTCGAATGGTACCATACCCCGGAAAATAAACGCAATTCTATTTGGAGAATTTGGTGAATGACAGAGAAATTGTCAAGCTATATGGAAGAGGAATTTATTATATGTATAGAGCCCGTTCAACATTGAACTTTAACCCCAAAGCATGCCAAAAGCAATCAAATTTTCAAAAAATATAAAGGCATAAACAATGAATTTTTCGAATATGTCAAGTGTAATTTGGAATACTTCTCATTATGTTTTTAAATTTCATTTTTGATGGATATAACTACATATTCAAAATGCCGGAATTTAAACTTTTTTTTTATTAATAAATACGAAATATCTTCATTATTTTATTTTTTATTAATTCAACTTCTTCCAAAATATCTCTATATAACTTAAGTACATAATCTACATTTTTATTAATAGGTCTTAGTTACGGTCAGAATCTACAAATTGTAATGTATAGTTTTTATTTTATTTACCTATTCTTAGCCAAAAATATTTTTGATATATTGCATTTATTATTATTTAATTTTTTTTATTGAAAAGAATTAATAGAATAGTTGATACCACAACAATTCCTTTGCAAAGTTTGTTTATTTTATTGTAATAAAAGAACCCTCTGTAAAACAGTTATGAATATATAGTTAGGTAAGATACATATGTACATATTTGAGAGCAGTGCAAAAGCTATTCGTGTACTGTTTTTCACATACATACCTACCTACACTTTAGTTATGTTGTTGTTGAAAATTCTCGTTGCCGTGGTGATAAAAGTGATAAACAACGAAACATCACCCTCATGTGTGTTTTCTCATTTTCTCCTTTAACTTTTCCTATTCACTCCACAGCCCACGAAAAATTGCAACGTAATATTTTGCAGAAAAAATGTATAAAACATGTTATTTATGAAGATTAAAGATCGTGTATAGAAGTAAAAAAAAGATTTAAAGGCTACACGTTATGTACAGGGAACTTCATTTTAAAAATATTAAAATTATGCGTTTTTTGAAATGGATTTATGCTAACGTTTTTGGTAAAAGAAAAGGTGTTTTATTCATTGAACTTCATAAATTCCTGTAACTGCTTGAATGGCTCAAAAAAAAAAAGGAATTGATATTACAAAACCATCTACAAAATGCTATTTTACATTGTGTACTTATCGCGCTATCGGGATTGAATAAAGTCAATGCAGAGACTTTATTGAAAATTGTAAACACTGTGCTTTTTTTTTACCTTTAAACCCTACTATTTTGGAAAATACCTATTATACGAGCATTTAATACACATTAATTCGAGCATTCACTATGACCATGCTTTTACTGTCTGCCATGGTGCACAATAAAATACCTACATATCTTGATTTTCGGGTAAATAAAGGCTGGGAAAACATGAAGAGGGAATCAATATTTTCGTAAATCCACCCTAAAAGGGTTTTATTATTATATATTATGAGATATACTAAATCATAAATAAAGAATTTGTTATATTCTTTAGTGTTTTGAAGATATACTTTTTATTAAATATAAAATTGCAAATTCTCCTTTTATGCCTGAAACACAATCAAAGATCATTTTTATTATTTCTTGTCTAAATGTTTACATAGATTTTTCTTAAAAGAATGATTATTTTATTTGGCATGTTTGTTTAAATAATTTTAATATGAATAGAATTTTTCGAGCACTTTTTAGCACATAAAAAAAAATCCTTATGAGCTACTTCGTCGAAATTTTCATAGTCTGTAAACAAGGCTAATATGATAAATTTATTGGTTGTCCTTTAAGACATTTAGTTAGCTTGGGAGATTTGTAAAAAAAATACAAAATAACTTTACATAATATAATAAAAAAAAGTCTAAAGGCAGAACTCTAACGAAGCACTTTGAAAACTTTATCCTACACAAACTTCCTAATATTGAGCATCTTTAGTGGAAAATCTGTCATGCAAATCAGAAACAATTTCCTTGCTGTTCTCCGACTTGTGCTCATGTGACAACAATCTCATCCAAACGACATACAACATGGGGGCCAAGACATGATTTCCCATATAATAAACCAAAGACATTTTCATCCAACTACACTTTAAAGTCCCAGAACTTTTCCTAAAGATATGTATATTATGCATGACATATAGACATAACAAAGTCTTGTAATGATTTCCACTTAATTCACATCACATACCTCATACAACATAAAGTATAATCACACCAATTGTTAACACTTTCTGCATACTATAGTGTTCTTGTACAGAAGCTCTTCTGTTTCTTTTGTAAAATTATATGACGAAGTTGAATGAAGACTTTTGATAAGGGTATCCGTATACAAGCAAGTACTTGACACAATATAGTGTGCATATAATGGCACTAGTCTAGTTAATGAGACAGGAACACTTAAACCACACTGCCCTAATTCAGTGTCATCTTTCCGGAAGATCTTTAGTCCTGTTTGATGGTGCGCCATGCGTAATTTATTTTGAGTTAAATGCATATTATATCACTAGTTGAGTGCACCATTAAATAAATTAATTTATCGTCATTACGTAGAATGTGTGTATATAAAACCACTCATTCCTTTTTGTTCTCACAACAACCTCTTCACATGAACATATTGGGATAACACCATGGGCCGTATTTGTAGCAACCACTGAAACCACCTACAGATTAATTAATTTTGTATTTATGAAAGTGAGTCAAATGATGTAATGTTAATGATTGATATTAATAATATTGTGATCTATTTAAAATTCACATATAAACATTACATTTATATGCAAATTGACATTTCAATCTCCGTAATTGTATTATAAACATTATATATGTAGAGTGTAATCCAACTACATTAACTCAGCTTAATTAAACTCAATTGATGTGCAACTAGGTTTATTATAGCTCTCACCCGAAGAGCTTTTAGAGCTTCATGTTATAAACTACTGATTTTAAAAAATCCACCTCAAAAATTGAAAAACATTTTTTAAATTAATTTTATGAAAAAAAAAGCAATGAAGTACTCCTCTCCTTGTATTATTGTTTGTTTCTTTCTTTGTTAGGAATTCCGGAATATGTACTATACATATGTCCTAACCAACTAGGTTAATGGGGTAGATACGTGGTGAAGTATGTAAATTAAAACCTTGTAAAATTTGTAAAAAAAAATCACTAGTTTGGTATTTGGAACATTTCAAATTTCGATAAAGTTTTTTTTTATCCTGATATCCAGTTATTATGTTAATACATACATAATTCCCATTAAATAGAATTTAAATATAATATGCATAGATGCGTCACTAATTGCAACAGTAACATTAGTTAGTTTCCACCACCAAAGTGTCCGGTAATGTTCAATTAACATTAAGCGGGCAATCGGGTAAAATCTGGTGTTTAATTCCAGTATTATGTACATATATTTTAGTAAATAACTACATCCTGTAAATTATGTGATTTACAGCATTTACAGCTGTAACAAATGTGCATGCAGCAAGTTCAATTTATTTATTTATAATTTTATAGACCTATACTTTTCCATCTCTCTACGAATATAAGACAAAAATTTTATGTCCTTGATATTTACATAATAAACAAAAAAAAAATGTACGGACATTAAATTGGCATATATGGATTGCTGAAAGTTTTCTTCTCATGCATGAAATGGCCCACAGAAGTTCTCCATTTGTATGTATTATATATGGTACGTAATGTAATTCGAAAGTAAACCACTCAACTTTATTGGCATATAAAGCACCCTGCCTATATCGTCATTATTTTAAAAGCTCTTGCTATCAAAAAGTATTATACAGTGTTTTACTCCTCTTATCCCCATGAATTTACTTCGTGCTTATGCTCACTACTTTGAAGAAAAATCACGTTTTGGACTTAGAATTCTGAGTATTTCAAGGGAATTGTGTTGTACTACACTTGAAATATTTTTCTCAGGATATTTAGGGCTTTCCTCTTGACTGTCTTGATTTGAATGATTTAACAAGCTGATTTGGTGGTTTTTAGAAAGATTTTTAAGGGAAACTACTGTTCATAATGTCTTAAAAAAATACTTTTTTTTTTCAATCATCATTCTAGCCGATCTACTTTTCTCTCGATTGAATTTTGCTGTTGAAAATAAACGTGGAGAAAGATCAGCGACCTCCGGTGTATTCATTCAGTGCACAGCTATATCGCAATATACTCCGAAGCTTTCATGACTATTTATAGAACTATAAAAAAGGAACGATGGTGACATACCGCAAAGAAAATTGTATTTTATATGAAAGTGTGCAATATGAGCATATTTGCTGAGTCAGAGGGAGCCCTCATGGCTTTACCGCATGCACAAATCATGTACCATGTACTCTCAAGAGGGAAAATGGTGAACGAGAGTATATTTGCACCACATTGCACTCATGAACTTCCAATTCCAATTGCGACAATTTTCAAACAGCAGGAAATATGTCACTAGAAGGCAGAAATTCCTTTGGGAAAACCTATTAATGTTTGACACCAACTATTTATGTAATTTCTTCACTTTCGCCAATTTTTCTTTCATCCCTTTTATATCAAATTTTTCACACACTACTTTATATATAATATGTATCTTTCTCCACACATAAATATATTAAAAGAGTAAATTCCTATATGCCGCTAAATGAGATTATTTTTAGAATGACACACTTTTAGCGCCATGGAATTTCTTAGTCATATTTATGTTTTATAGTTATGTGCAATATATAGTTCTGCATCGGAACATTCATGGAGCTGCAAAAATGTATGATTTTTTACAACAATTAACCCATAAATTACATCTTGGAGGAAGAGCTACATATGTGAATTACATTTACATGTATTCAATGTATTTTATGTATGTACAGTACATTCATATGAATGTACATATGTACTTATTTACTAACTTTAAATGCAAACATAAAGTTAATTATCGTTAGTCTTTGTACTTACGTTCTGTGAATCTTCAGAATTTATTTAAATGACATAAATATACAGTGTCGAGAAAAATAATAGGACCACCAATATAGGTTTTAAATGTACCCTTGACTTCAATCGCCAATATCTCAGGCTGTGGGGGATAGATTTTGAAAAATGGCATAGATTCGGAAAGCTACATTCATCCCCTTTCCAACGATGGTAGATTTTCGAAAATCGGCCCATCCGTTCAGTTTTGGTAGATGATTGAACAGAAAGTGGCATTTTTAGTATGGGTCTACTTGAACGACTGTCAAAAATCAGCCCCTCAACCGATTTTGATCACCCCGGCAGTTTTGAACAGGGGAAGAATGTAGCTTTCAGAGTTTTTTGAAATTTTGAAAATCAGACACCTAGAAAAAAAGTTAGACGGGTTTTTTGTGAGTGGTCCTATTTCAATAATTTAAGGGTGAAATTACACAAAGTTTCATAACAAGTTTTTGTAAATTTTTATTTTTTTTAAGTGCTTATTTGAATTTAATTGAGTAAAGTTAAAAGGCTTATAGCTTGCGAAAATAAATTTTTCCTAAAAAAAAATAAATATTTGTTATGAAACTTTGTGTAAATTAGGAAGCATTTTAACCCTTAAATTATTGAAATAGGACCACTCACAAAAACCCGTCTAACTTTTTTTCTGGGTGTCCGATTTTCAAAATTTCAAAAAACTCTGAAAGCTACATTCTTCCCCTGTCCAAAACTGCCGGGGTGATCAAAATCGGTTGAGGCGCTGATTTTTGACAGTCGTTCAAGTAGACCCATACTAAAAATGCCACTTTCTGTTCAATCATCTACCAAAACTGAACGGATGGGCCGATTTTCGAAAATCTACCATCGTTGGAAAGGGGATGAATGTAGCTTTCCGAATCTATGCCATTTTTCAAAATCTATCCCCCACAGCCTGAGATATTGGCGATTGAAGTCAAGGGTACATTTAAAACCTATATTGGTGGTCCTATTATTTTTCTCGACACTGTATGTATATTTGACATATATCTAAAATTTTCAAAGCCTTAATGAGTCTTTTGGCTTCTTGTATGTGCGTACAGTATTGTTTATAAAATTCATTAGCTCGTGGAATTGTTTTCACGATAACATGGTGGAAATTTCCTTATTCCCATTTTGAAAAGTCTTTCTATATTGAAATGAATTACATTCTGAATAGAATTATTTGTATAGGCTCAGGAATTGATATCACAATCTCAAACATTTCAATTTAATGAAACAGACTTTTTGTTTATGGCACACCAACAAGATACTTCCGTCAGAATAAATTATAACTCGCAAATATTGTGGAGAAATTTCGACCAAAGGCATTTGAGTAGAATTCTTAAAAAAAACCCCACACCAAAAGAGTGTGTTTTCATTATCAATTCATTATTTCATCACCGTACTTCACACAGTGAGACGAAATTCATAATTAAAAGCGGAAGATCTGCTGTATTATTTATATTTCCTAAAATGTGTGATAAATTTAGTAGGTTTACGCATCCAATTAGGAATTGTAAATATATTTTCAATTTATTTTAAATGTTATTTTATTTTTTAGGTTAAAAATGCAAAATTGTGGGATAATCTTGTCTCACATTAAACGTTCCCATCAATTAAAATGTTGGAATTCGGATAATTTATCGTGATCCGGCTCGCTTCGGTTTATACACACACAAGAGAACAGCATTCATGTACTCTAATTAAATTCACTTACCCCCGCTGTTTCAATCCGTTGTGAGTTTTATGATTTAATTAGTATTTGTTGTTAATAATGTCAAATTTTTCATTTTTTTTGTTTGTTTACTTTTCCGTGAATATGATCCACTTTCACTTGGTATGAAAGTAATTTTTTTTTGTTGATGTCTTCATACTTTATTAATAGATTTTTTTTAATGCACAGAAACTGAATTTATTAAAACAAATTAATTTTTAAATTTCTGTTCTTGACGACTTATAAGAAAAAGTAACCTATGAAAGAAATACATTTCCTTTTGTACGGAAACTCTCTATTAGTAGTGTATAATATATAAGTATGCTAACGTTTATTTAATCATAAATTCTAAACACACATCCCGAAGAATAGTCATTAATCATCATTAATATCTACATCGTCTGGTCGCGACGGTGAAGTGTCTGTAACACTTTATATCCAGTCTTAGAGTTACTTAGTTGGTTGGACTATTTACGTTAGTGGATTTAACAACATTTCCAGACATGTTGTATATATGCAAATTGTAAAGACATTATTTGACTATTAATTTTCGAATGTGACAAAAATTTTAATTCCTTGAATTACGGAGTTTTTAAAATGTTTTGTGATTTATAATGAACAAATTGAATTTTGATCAACTATATTAAAAAAAAAATCTTACCCTCTAAGTAAATTATGTGGGTACCTATGTACATATAGAAGTAACATTAAACAAGCATTCTCCGCAAATATAGATATCTTCGGTTAATTTAACTTAAACCAAGCAATCAAATCTGAATTTCAGAATATAGCAAATAGAGAAAGGTCTTAATTTATGAACTTGAATTGATAATTAATTTTTATTTTAATCAAAATAAAATAGAACGCTAATTTTGAAAGCCCTAATCTCTTACAAAACGTTATAAAAAAAAGAATATTATCCAGATTAAAAAAATCAGACACAACCTTTGTGAGTATGTACACCAATTGAGACTCATCTGTTAGTAACCAATTCTCCAATTACGCTATGTATTCATGCACGTATGAATATGCAATTTACCTTTGGTACACAATAAGTAGGTATAATATGTGTACATGGTCAAATTGTATATTAATTGGAAATATGTAATTTTGACTCTCGATTGAAGCTTTCGCATAAGTCCATTGGATCTGGATGATGCTAGGTGATGTTTATAAAATACTAATATGGGTAGAATCTCGTTATTCTGAAGGCTTAAAGACTAATTTATAATATTTATAATGATATTCCAATCTTCATTGTCTATGTTTCTAATGTGGATTTATAGCATTAGATTTTGTTGATTATTATCGCAAACATTTGTATAGAAGTATATTGGCAGGATAGACTTTTGCAAATTCAGCAATGCCCATTGTATCGATCGATAGTTCTTTTGTGGTGTTTTCTTCTAACTTATTCAGGATTTTTCCAGACATAACACATAGCACTTTGTGTTATGTAGAAAGCATTTCCCGTAGACACATATATCCCGAAAATTTCCGGAAGTCACTTTGCCGATTTTTTATAGACTCCCATTTTCTTGTATTTTTTTTATATGCTATAGATGATTATATCGCTTGTTTTGAATGCACGTATTGAGGTTTAATCAACATCTATATACGTGCAGCCTCTCGGTGTGATACTAAAAAATGTTCTAGTTCATTCTTATTTATTTAGAGCATTTTATAAAATCATATGAGTGGTATATAGAGACCACATAAATACCAGTTTTTTCGAGTAATTTGGACTTTGAATACTGAAATGTTCAGAGACAAAAATGAATTGGTTGAACGCGATACCTATAAAATCATCCAAATGCACCGCGAATGATTGTGTAGCGGTGTGGTATACTTCTGTGTCTGTGAGTAAAACATTCATTCGGTCACAAAGCATTGAATCACTGAACGGTGACTCCATCAGCTAAACTAATACACGCGGCCTCTGTGGCGGAGTAATATGTACCTACGCTGGAGATATGGTGTGTTGTGTATATAGTACATACCTATGGTTTTATAAATAAACGCAAAGAGCTGCGACTCGTTGAAATTCTTCACCTAGCAAGTAATAGCAGTTTAGCCGTGACCAGCGAACTTGGCGCATGTTTCACGTACTACCAACCAGTTAAAGTAGATTAGTGTAAATTACATATCTCAGTTTATAAGAAATTAATATCACTGGATTTCATTTCATTTCCACATTTCATGCCATTGGGCCGTGTCACGAGGAAATGAAGGGAAAAAAATTGAGAGACTAAAGTATTTTTTTTCTGAGCTTAAGCTCATTGCAAAAATGAGGTGCTTTCAGTTTGAAATTCATTTGGCTACATCACCATAGTTTTTGTGATAATATAGCATTCGACTAAAGTGTATATAATTCTGTGTGCAGGCGTGGAATAGATTTTCAACAGTTCCGTGTGGGTTAATAAACCGGTGTCGTTGTTTAGTCGAGAAGTCGAGAACAATGTATAGTGAGTATTTACTTGCGGTGTACACAGTGAATTATTGAGTTATTTCCAAGGCAACACTATGGAGCAAATATTTTCGTCATGACGTTTGCATTCAACTTTGCCGGTTTTATCTAGTGGAATAACTCTATAGGAGACAACCATATAACTAAAATACCAAACTGATATAGCAAACAAGTGATGAACTTTTACTCCAGACCTACCTAAATATTTTTTTTCGTGGTGATAATATGACAAAAAATGGGTAATTCCTATAATTTCATTATATTACATATGTGAATATATTCAATACATATTTATATTTATCATCCACCAAAATGACTCAATTAGCATACCTGTAATATATTAATGTGGAGTCGAGTTATTGGAACATGTTTTTTTTAAAAAGTATATAATCTATGTTTAAATAACAAATTTCCATTTTTTATATGCTTATTAAAAAAAATGTAGGTATATATACAGATACTGATATATTTTTCAAAGGCATTTTCTGCACACAATTTATTGAAAAACTCTTTGGCACTGTTTCAAAATGTGAGAAATTTAATTTACAATTTTGTCATGTTCTGGACAAGGTTCTATAGAAAGATAGTTCATTTTCAGAGTAGAACTCTTAGCTGAACAATAAATTACTATTTAGGGGTGACTTGGGTGAAGTAAGGTACACAAAGACTTTGGAAAAAATAACATATTTTCCGATTGAGAAAAAAATTAAATTATATTAGTTTCATTGGAAGAGGGATTGTGATTTAAATTACCCTACTCCACTCCCCTTTCCGAAAACTTTCAAACATTTATCTATAGTTTTTGCATCACAGGAGTAACATTGAGATGAATGTCTCACTGAATTTATTTTACTTATGAAAAGTGCATAAAACTTACTGCAAAGTATTTCACCTCAATTCAAAAGCTCTTGACGAAGTTAATGATGGTGGCTCACACTGCCAGAAGCTTCATTCTAGATAAACGTTCATAAATGCACATTATAAATGATGAAATATGACTATATTGAGATGAGAAACTTCTTTCTCTCACTCGTATGCATAATGCCATGATAGAAATCAATGAAGCATTTACATACATACGTGGTCTTAGGTCTGACACTGAATAAGAAGCATGATCTCTTGGAATATTCTTGGAGCGTTTTGCACTACAATGAACGTGAGATACAGTGGAAAAGATATCTAACAAAATGCATCTCGCTTTGCATTTCTTTTCTCCTGTAGACATATTAAGAAATTTTCTTGAAAGGGCAGTCATTTTTATTCATGAGCATGTCGCATGTTCTAAAATTTTCCCAGACTAGAATATCAAAATCATTTAAAATTTACTTACCAGCTAATACGATGTGTTCAGCATACGCGGTACGAATAAATTTTCCTAATTGGAGAATTCCTAATATATACTGAATATCACATTGTACCTAGTATGTTAATAAGGGGGAGGACATCATGTTTAAATGTTTTTAATTGCTAATTTGATGCTTTTACAACTACTATGTTACCATGATGGAAATGCTATCTTTTTTCATCAAAGGGTAACATATAATTTTTAAACTTTTTTTGAACTTCCATTTCAATTAAAAATACTCATGAAAATACCGATGTAGCACAAAACTGTGAGTACGGTGTATGCCGAAAAATACCAAAATCAATATTTCTTTTATGTTGAATCTCCACATAGTAGAAAGGGTTTGAAAATATTGATAGAGATCGATTTAAATAAATTTTCCTGGCTTTGACTATTCACGTGTAGATATTCAATAACATAGAATAGCCTGGCTGATAGACGCCAGAGAGTGCTAAAAATGAACTTATAGAAGAAAAAAAACTTCGTGTGGCGTGTTGGTGTTATATTTTAATATTCAACTATATATATAGCTAGTATACACTATTTACAGTTACTTAATTACTGAGGTTTATGATGAGTGCAACTTACATCTCCATGCTGGCGCTGCATTGCGAGGAATTTATTTTATTGATTTCATATGTGAGTTCGCGAGTTTACTTGATTGAATGCCAAATACATGAATTACATTATATACGTGTGTAGAATGTAACAAGTATTAATTTTCCAGTTGGCGTCACACGTCTTCCGCCCGCCAATTCATTAATTCACTTATGTTATGTACCTACCTCCTCCCTATAGAAAAGTTGTAGGTATGTGGTACACATTCACATGCACCGCATATCAGGAGGGGAAATGTTTAGCGTGATATTTTGTATATAATTTGCAAGTAACAGAAGAAAATGGTGGAAAAATCAGCGTAAACTTTCTAAAATGATTCACTTTTAATAAAATATAATTGGTTCATTTTTGCAATGTGTTTGTTTAGTGAAATTAATTAGGCATTTCACTGTAAAAGTGTGAGATTTCATCTTTCGTTTGTTGTTTGATTTTTGTATCTTGCACACATTTCACACACGAAGTGTTGCATGCTCAGAGCATGAGTCAGCGTTAGAATTTTAAATAGATACGTATATACCTTCAAAATACTTCATTCACCGTCCGCTAATGGGAACATCTTTTGACGGGTTTGTCTTAATTTACTTTCTCTTTAAAAATTGATAAGAACTACAGGTAATTGTATTTTTAATTGAATTTATTAAATTTGAAAATAATTTTTGGCATTACAAAATTCATCATAACTATAACTTATCTCCTTGCAATATTTATCTGATATCTGAATTAATATATCTTCAGATATCTATAAAAGAAATATGCTTTTACAAATGATAACACTTTTTTATCTGTTTTCTTTCTAATATAAATAAGGTTTTTCCACACGAGTAGCATCCTGTCAGCAACAATTCTTTTTTCATAACTTTTTGTGTTTATTTCAACACCCAACTCCAGAATACAATCAAACTCATCCCTTTTGTTCACATGGGACTCAATTCATACAAGTGCGATGGAGCTTTTGGGGTTGTTGTCTGTTTTTCAATTTTCCCTTTTCGATTTTTCAATTTATTTTCCTCCAAAACATTGTTCTCTGCCATTATATTTCATACTCATACTTCTATTCTTTGCAATTTGGAAAAATTTATTGTTACAGCGTTTTCATTGACGTATGCTCATTTAGAAAAAAATATAGCTTTTGTATCTGTTCTTCTTTCCAGGTGATCAACTTGTGGCACTCAATGCTGTGGCTGTTCCTGGAAAGGATCAAAACACGCCATGCCTTCTCAATGAACCATCAGATCAGGTAATTTTCTCCATATGAAAAGCATTTTCTTTTTAAAAAGAAAGTTAATACATAAAGAAATATGTTAATTATTTTATTGATTTAACGTGAAAGAAATCGCCTTTTTATCTCTTTCGGAAAATTCTTAAGTGGGGTGAAAATGGCACCCCATGTAACATTTTGTGACCACCAGAGAGCTGATTTGGTCACACAACGTTCTGCCGACGTAACCTTTACGTCGCCTTGTTACCAACCGATATGGTAGCGGCTGCGACGTCGCTGTTACGAAACCTTTACGTCACAAAAATTACCATGAAAACATTTTTGTGCAAATTGTACAAAATATTCACATTTGTAATGCAATTTTTCTTGTAAAAATCATAAAATGAGAAAATATGAATTACCAATACAAATTATCCTCAAAAATACTTCAATAATTTAGTTTTTTATCAAAATAGAACATTTGGTCATTTTTGCGACTAATTTGGTAATCTTGTGACGTCGTGAACAAATGGTAGGCATAACGTCGCGATATGGTCGCGCGCAACGTCGCCGTGACCACACTCTCAATGACCTATTGTTACCTTGCAAAAACTGACTAAATATTTAATTATTTCATCAAATAACCTGCTAGATCTTCATTTTATAGAAGAGCAAAGACAATACAATGCATTGGTTGGCATAAAAATGATAAATTATGCTTAAAATAATGAAGCATACCCCATGGTAACATTTGTGACCAATTTGGTCATCTCGCGACCTCATGAACGCGTGGTAACCGAATGGTCATATTGCGACGTAACCGCGACCACACTCGCAATGGAAGATTGTTACCTTCCCAAAATAGCCCAAATATTTAATTATTTAATCAAATTACTTGCTCTATCTTCATTTTATGGGAGAGCAAGGATATTTTAGTGGATTCGTGGGCGTAAAGACAGCTAAAAATGCATAAAATTATAAGATGTATTCGTTGGTAATTTTCGCGACCAATTTAGTAATTTTGCGACGTCACGTTATTACGTAGCGGTTACCTCGCGGCAACGTCCCCAAAAATGTAAACAATGGGAAGCATCACATAAATAGGGAATTTCCCAGCGAATTTTCTTCTAGCTGTGGACAAATATGAGGTAGCATAGAATCCAGAGTACCTGGATCAATGTTTCATGGCATTACATGGCATGCATTGGTGGAAATTAGCAAGAAAATGGATCAATTTCTGCTTTTGAAGGCAAAAATTGAAAATCTTTGACATGAAATGTCACGGAGTTTTCTCATTGCACCCAGCAAAAGAACTTTCGCCGACATTGTCTGCGGAATTTCAGGACAATGTATTGGACAAATCTAATAATTATTATTAAAAATTTTAAAATATATTTTTAATAGCTTTTTAAAGAAAAAAATACTTAAAAATCATTTTAAGTGAAAATAAATATTAAAAAAAAAATAATTTGGCTCGAAACAAAAATAATAAATGAACTCGATTTTATTTCACAAAATTGTATTAAATTACAAAAAATATATATAATAAAAAATGTAATAAAAATCCAGAAAAAATATTTTTAGATTATGGTGCATTTTAGTAGAAAAATTTTTAAATTTTCCGAATCTTTTATTGATAGTTTCAATTTTAAAATCATCTTTTCTAATATTCCATAAGAAACGAAACGCTATTTAAAGGTGATTTATATGTTTTCAATCTGTGAGTGTACTTCTTTTCTATGTTATTTATTCGCTATTTAAAGGTTTCGCTTTTTTGAAATGTTAATTTTTGGCGGTATTCTAAGATAAATATAAAGATCAAAATAAAGAAAAAAACCAAGATTTGGTATTCTACTTTAAAATTCCAAGAAATTTTCAGGATAATCTTGGAAATTCAAAATATTTCAAGATTTGGTATTCTAAGATAGAGATTTACGGTCGAACCATAACCTAAAAATCTTGTTTCTTCATACAACTTCCAAGACTTTTAGTATTCTGAGATACGAATCAAAATCAAAATAAAGATTTACAAAATGAGTTGTCAAAAGAGACTTGGATAAAAATATTCCAAGATTCTGTATTCTACGATAGAGATTTACGGTCTTATTATAACGTAAAATGTCTTGGATTTATGTGAAATTCCAAGACGGTTTTGAGGTCCTTTGAAAAATTGGTTTTTAAATGAGGTAAAGGCAATGTAAATTCAGTATGGGAGATATGAAAACTCTTGTACAAATATGGGATGCAGATGCAAAATGACGGGTTTTTGCCGGAATTGTGTTCACTCCATCTTGCTAATGATAGAGTGACCTCCGGGTTGTACCAGGATTGTGAAATCTTGGACAAATACGGGATGTTGGTGCAAATTTTTTTGTTTTTCACTGGAATTGTGGTCACTTCTCCTTTGTAATGGTGGAGTGACCTCCGGATTGGGGATCTCATCCCCGGATTGTCACATCTTGGACAATCCTGGGATGCTGGTGCAAAAATGTTTGTTTTTTGCCGGAATTATGGTCACTTCTCCTTTGTAATGATAAAGTGACCTCCAGATTGGGGATCTCATCCCAGGATTGTCACATCCTGGACATTCCTGGGATGCTGGTGCAAAATTCTGGGTTTTTCGACGGAATTGTGGTCACTCCTGATTGGTAATGATGGAGTGACCTCCAGATTGAGGCTCCCATCCCAGGATTATCAAGTCCTGGACAATTAGGGGATGCTGGTGCAAAATTGTGGGTTTTTCGACGGATTTATGGTCACTTCCTATTAGTAATGTTGGAGTGACTACTACTCTGGCGAAAAAACCACAATTTTGCACCAGCATTCCCTAATTGTCCAGGGCTTGATAGTTCTGGGATGAAATCCCTAGTCCGGAGGTCACTTTATCATTACCAATGAGAAGTGACCACAATTCCGGCGAAAAACAAACATTTTTGCACCAGCATCCCAGGATTGTCCAGGATGTGACAATCCGGGGATGAGATCCCTAATCCGGAGATCACTTTATCATTACCAATGAGAAGTGACCACTAATCCTGGAAAAAATGTAAAAACTTGCCCCAGAATCCTAGGATTGTCCAGGATATGACAATCCTGGGATGAGATCCTTAATCTGGAGGTCACTCCATCAATAGCAAGAAGTGACCACGATTCCTAAGAAAAATTCTAAATTTTGCAGTAGCATACCCCCCCCCCCCCAGCTACCGCCAAATTATCATAATCTGGAGGCAGAAAGCACCTCTCCGACAATATTCATTCCATTCCCGGAGCAATAATGCCTGGGAATAATAGCCGAGACTATACAATTAGGGCTCCTGGATGTAATGGCAATAGGGAAGAAAGTCCCATGAAGTGTTTAAATTTCGTTCAATTGTCATCCGAGAGCGAACGAGAAAGCGCAATAGAAAAAATTAATGCGTTAGAAAGAGATATCGCTAAAGTTTTCTTGGCGCGAAGCTGAAACCAAGAAACTGACAAGTAGGATAACGCAAATTTTGATTTTACTTTCCTGGATAATTCGTCGTAAAGTAGAATACCGACAGTCTTGGTCTTTATTTTGATTTTTATCTTGATCTTGAAAGGCGTCTCTATCCTAGAATACCACCCTTTGTTTATTTAATACAATTTTTTTTTAAATATTAATATTAATTTTGTATTAATAGCTTAAGATAAGTTTGGAAAAATGTAGGTAATAAAAGCAAAAGTGACGGAAAGTTTGGTCAAATTATGATTAAATTTAGTCAAAATGACGGTAAAGAGATATGAAAAGACGGTAATTTCCTTAAGAGTTAAGGCGTAACCAAATTTTGTTTTTAAATTATCATTGGAAATTGTCAAACACTCAAGAAAATCGTTCTCATTTCCCGGAAAAGCGCTGGGAAATACATGAATTTTCCCGTTTTATTGGTGTAAAACATTTTGATTTTTTTTCTTAATTTCTAGCTTTTCTTGTAAATTCCTTTCTATGTGAAATGAAAGCACTTTGAAAGCTTAACATTATATATTTAATCCATTTTCCTACGAAGAAACTCGCGAGATTCCGACAGTGAACTTTTCTTTCGCTTCCCATTTCTCCAATATTCCACGTAACCAATTTTTATTTTCATTATTTTGTAGCATTTTTAATTCTCCTTCATTTTAATAAAGCATTCGCAGAAGAAATCCGCTGGGAAAACTCGCTATTAAATAATTTACCAAAACTAAGTACATTTTTGCGTTAGAAAAAAAAAAGAATTCCTCTCCAAACATAAGTGGAACAAATTGTTCATCTTTTGCCAAATATAATCACTTTTATCTGTGATTCTTTCGAAGAAAAGAATAGCACAGCTTCTGTGTACCACCAATTTTTGTTCAAAATAACCGAAACGTTTACCAAATATAAGGTGAAATTCACCATTCAGACAGAAGATTTCTTAAGATTTCTCAAGAAAAACTTAAGATTTCTTAAGAAAAACTTAAGATTTCTTAAGAAAACTTAAGATTTTTTTAAGAAAAGTTAAGAAAACTAAAGATTTTTTAAGAACAAAGTTAATATTTCTTAAGTCAGACTGAATTTTAGGCTAAATGTAATATTTTTTGATGATTTTTAAGATTTTCAATGTCTTAAGACCATCAAGAGAATTTTTTTTAACTTAAGAAATAGAAAATTGTATTTATCAATTTAAAACAAAGAAAATGCATTTTTGAGTGTACAAAATGCAAAAATTCGCTTTAATCAAATCATCATGCTCTGATGACAGTCTTAGAATTGTTTAAGCATTCTTAATACTTGTTTAAAGGGCACTGAATGATTCTGAAGAATTTTCCGGGGGTGTTTTGGGGAAAATCACTCAGGAAAATATTTTGGGAAAATTATTATAATTTTTAGCCGTGCTTTTGAGTGCCAGTTTGTTCTATTCTTTATCGGGAAAAAGTTATTAAAACGAAAGAAAAACAGCTTACTACACTTGAATTTGTTTTGAAAAGTAACATTTTAGCTGTGATTATTTCTTCAAAGAAACACAGCTTCTTTGTACACTCAAAAATCCATTTTCTTTGTTTTAAATTGATAAATACAATTTTCTATTTCTTAAGTTTAAAAAATGCTCCTGATGGTCTTAAGACATCGAAAATCTTAAAAATCATCAAAAAATATTACATTTAGCCTAAAATTATGTCTGACTTAAGAAATCTCAAGTTTTCTCAACTTTTCTTAAGAAATCTTAAGCTTTTCTTAAGAAATCTTAAGATCTTAAGACTGTCTGAATGGTGAATTTCCAACAAAAAGAATTATTCATATTAACGACTAAAATCTCAATATAAAACTTCTGCTTTTTTTTCATAATAATTAATTTTTGTCAAATTATTGTTTATAAGACAAAAAATATGATTTTTCTAAAATAATTAATTTATTATATGAACAATAAAGCTGAAAATGGAGTAATGTTGGAAATGTCCAACAAAAGTCGTAGGATTTTGCGACGATGGAAGTTTATTTTTTTGGGTGTCATGGCGACGGCTTTTGGCGGCGGTTATTTTGGCGGGAATTCAAATATTTCAATGCAAACTTTAACAAATTATTTCTCAATTTATATAATATATTGAGCAATATTTTAAAGCTTTTCCACCTTAGAATATATAAATCTAATTTTAGAAAAAATAAAAAAAAATAATCAAGAAAATTCAATTTTTAATGGCAATAAAATAATTGAAAATCATTATTTTTTAATAAAGGAGCATTATTATATGAATCTACATTAATTTTCGCGACGGTAGTTAAATTGGCATATATTTTTTAGGTGTGATGACTTCCCAAAAAATGCATATAAAAATAAATAATATACGCGATGGTCGCCATGAAATTATTCCGTATGGATATTTGTTGTAATAACTCATGGCGCCATCACCATGGCATTGGTATAAATAAAGAAAAAGAAAGAGAAAATATAGAAATGTTGAATGTTCAAGAGAAAAACAGAGACAGACAGTGCGAAAAATTGCGACGTAACCGCGACGTAAAGGCAACGTCATCGCTACTCGACGACGTAACAGGGAGGTAACGGCGACGTCGCGGTTACGTATGTGGTCACATGCCTGGTCGCAGCGACGAAACTGCGACCTTGTTGTTACGTCGCTATGACGTCGAAAAATTCCCCATTTACGTTGCCATTACGTCGCGGCGAGGTGCGATGTTACTTGTGGCGTGACGTTGCCGCGACCTGAAATTACGTCGCCGCGACCAAAAAATGTTACATGGGACTTTATTTCTTTTCTTAACATTCTGCATGAAATATTCAACATATGTATATTGTTAAGCAATGGTGTTAAGTGAAATGTTAAAGTACCTGTGATATTGTATACAGCAAAAGGAAATATTCAAAATTCGTTTGCTATATTGGACAGGAAATGGACGGCCATATCTCATGAGAGACGGCCCAGAGCATTTTCTTGAATGAAACTTTCATGATATAATCCACATATTTCTCACCCACATGAGAATATTTTCCATAAATCTTCGACTTGTTTATGTCACGCATTTATGTAATGTATATGGTGTTGGAAAAAATCGTAGTGAAAACTTTTATTTTATTTATGGTAATGTCGTTCTTAAACGTCGTCGCAAAAATTTATATATTCACCTTCTCTCCTCAGGTTTTCTTGCGCCTTGTACGACGGCTAGCAACGTTGCAGCACCCACAGAGTGCGGTGGAAGTGAATCACACAAAAGTGGATAATTTCATCCCGAATCAAAATCAAGGAGGTGAAGTGAAGGAAAATAACACGAAGAAATTGATTAGTGATACAAAGGAGATATGCACGAAGTACGGGAGTGAATTAAATAATAACATCAGCAATGAAAGTGCACATCCCTGTTATGAGAAAGAAACTAGAGAGAACGAACGACGATATATTGGTGTTAGTGGTAATGTTGCGAGTAATGCTAGAGAAGAGATATGTGCTGCCAAATTAATTAATTGTGGGAGTGATAGTGAGGATACTAACGAAGAGGGCGACAGTGCGAAAGTGAAAAATAGATCGTTGTTTTGTGCTGAAAAAGAACCGAGATATCCATATACTATGGGAACTAATGCATCCCGACAGTCTGGGAAAGGATTATCAGGGAGACGGAGTCAGTCGTCAGGTAAGTTGATTTATAATTAATTAATTGCTATTCTAAATATTTTTACGGAAAATTGGAAAATCATGTAATTGAGATGGTGATGATTTTTACAATTTTATTTTCGTGAAACGAATACATTATTACAAGAAAACTTGTTTGAGTAGAATATTGTCAAATACATTCATATCTTTGGTTTAAAATTATTAGTTTTCTCATGTTCTAGTCTTTGATTGTTAGAATTTTATCCACAAAGCTCAGATAATTTTTGCAAAAAAAATGCAATTAAAATATAAAATTTCTGCTCAAGATTTCTCTTAGATGTTGGAAAATTTTAATAATATAATATTCTCTATGCTTGTTCATTCTTGTATTTATCTGATTTTCTCTAGGCAATTTGTGCAATGGAAAACATCAAACCCCAAATGGTACTCAATGTTCCAGGAATGGCCCCAAAGTGAATCTTCGTTCTGGAGTTGAGACTCAAAACAACATTCAGCCCACAACAACCTCAAATCGACGCTGTGATGATAATAATTGTTCCAGAATTAATTCAACTTCAACATTACGTAGTGAGGTACATACAAGGAATGGGGAAGATGCAGGCGGTAGTGCAGAAATTGACCACATAATTGGTGTTAGCATAAAGGACCGTAACAAATTTTGTGGTAGCCTACCAAACCATTTGGATGTGGATGATATTGAACCGGATACAAATTTCTCAAATACACAAAATAAATATGGTGAGAAACATTCTCTATAAGCCACTCAAAATAAATCACCCGTAAATTCATTGTAAATTACATCATTGCGCAAAACTAAAGCAATAATTTTATGGAAGAGCAATTTGTATTTTGTGTTGTAAAAAAAAGTTACGGCAGTTATATTTTATTTTTAAATGTTTCAAATTAGTCCATAGCACAATCAAATCTATTACGACGGAATACAGGGATTTTGAAAAAAAATTATGGATTGTCGAGATTGACTGATTTCTAGTCGTTGAAGCATCTAATGTAGGTTTATAATTCATTAGATGATTATTCACAGCAAAAATTGTCGAATAAAAAAAACACAAGTATGACAAAAGTGATCGAACAAAGGAGGTATTTAATTTATGTTCAACAAAATGAACAAAAAAATACAAGCCATATTTATCTTTTTAATATAAAATAACTCTTTGACAAAAATATTTGCTATTTTAATACAAAACTAAACAACAGTTCAGTACATAATGTATAGTATTTTCGTACATTCTATAACATAATGTTTATGTTTGTGTACGCGTAAATGCTTTTGCATAAGCTTGTATGTATTGTAGTTCTATTTATCAGGATAGTTCTATCGGTAAATATTCCGTCTACAACATACCTACATTCGTCTGGTTTAATACGATAAATATGTAAATATATGAATACATGTTATTGCAATATGTGCATATTTACTAAAAATTAATTGGTATAATGTAATATATTTCCTCTACAGAAGAGAAATTTCCTGTGCATTGAAGTAATGAAATTAATAACTAGGAAATTAAAATAATCATTTCAATCCCATGCTTTTTTGTTTAATTATATACAATCTGATTAGATTATTACTCAAGCTTTACAAATTATTTCATTTATTAGTTTATAAGTTAGCACACTGCATTTTACTCTAGGTATATGTAGGTATATCTTAAGAAATAATTTCTTATTAACGCTGTAGAATAAATATTCCTATAATTTAATCTATAAGTATAACAGCAGAAATTGCAATTTATGTGTGCACAAATTGTAAGAGTGAAGCGTTTAATGAAATTAATTAATTGCGATGAAATGAAATGCAATTTTCTGAAGAGGCAAATATTCATTGAAGTTGTTGATTTCCCATTGAAAAGATCTACAAATGGTTGAATTAATTGGAAACGATTGACCAGGCAAGGCAGAACAAATCTGCGAAATTGCTGAAATTTCAGTTGTCAAGCAATTATCGCTCCATTTCTCTTTTGCCACAATTATATCAATTCATTCGCCAGCCACTTGGAAGCAATTGGGGACACATTTCTAGTTCCAAAAAATCATTATTTTTCGTATTCTCGCATAACATTCCATCCATAACGAAATGGGTGTCGTATACATAAGTACATATGTATATAATAGGAAATACATGTGATGTAAATTGAAATTCATGTTAGGATAAAATATGTATTTCAGCACTTAATATCCTTCAATATACGAATATTTGAGAGGTGTGCTTACGGGGAGGGTGGAATAACACAGACGTGGTATTATCTCTAAAGTATGGAAATTCATCGTAGCTCATCAAAATTTCAGTGTGACTATGCAAAGAAGTTGTTGAGAACTTTTCCCACTCATTGTTCTCAACTCCTTCCTTAGCATCCCCCAAGTTTAATATTGTAACATGGGTATTTATTGTTGGTTCATTGTCGTATATCACACGGATTACACTTTTTTTGTACGTACAGGAGCAAAATACAAAATTGTTCTCTAAAGTAGTAGCATATAGCGCATATAGCAATACAAAATGAGAAATTACAAACACACAATAAATTTCTATTTATTCTCAACTCATACCTATAGAACACACATAGATGTTTATTGTAATCTATCACATTTTAGCTTAAAAGGGTGTACACAAATAGGGGTGAAAGGACAAAGGGCCCAGTGTTTTATTATATAGGCAAAGTAATTACTTTTCATATTATTTTAAAACAATTCTTCTACTCTTCTCTTTTGTTCCACGGCATCAGAAGTAGCGACAGCGGGAGTGTTCAAGTGTACATCAGAGAATAATGGCACAATAGACCGAGCCGAGTACGTGACGGTAGTCCCAAGGAAGCAACCATATCCGCCAGTCCAGCAAAATTCACAACAGTCCGATCAACAATATTCGGGGAAACAAAGCTCTCCATACAACAGCAGCAGCGGGAAAGGATCCATAACATCGTCGAGTAATCTAGGCGGTAGTACGTTCAAAGCCAATGTCGGTAAGTTTAAGAGACAACCTACCCACGTGTGATGTGCAAAGAAAAAGTATATTATATGCATAAGAATTCCTTTTAAACAGCAATGAAAACTTGGCAAAGACTCTGCTAAATTTCACCTCTAACTTCTTTGCTATGTACTCTTTCGCATTTCGCAATATATACTTACACTTTAGCAAATATTTTACGGGGGTGTCAAGAAAAGTATTTTTAACATTTTCCGTATGTTTTGCAAAAGGTTATATACATACAGTACATTACCTATGTAATGTATGTAGGTATATAAAGTAAAAGTTTGTACTGCAAAAAATGTATAAGTAAATGGAAATTGTATAGTTGAAAAAAATAGGATGGGTTCTTTTTGTTCTTTAAAGAACTTTTTTGTACTTAAATATTTCAAGAAGTATCCAATGCACTCAAGGAAAATTTTGATACCATGTCCTTTGACCTAAAAATAGATTTTTCTTCAAGTTTTTTTTTCTTCATAAAAAATTCTTCATAATATATATTCTGCAGACAATAAATTGGACCTGCAGTTGAAAATGCCGGCGACTCGTGTGAATTTTGATCCCAGCTGTGACCAAGGGTATGGGAGTGAGCGCTCACCCGAAGATGAGTTGCCACCACCACTATTCACTGGTTCGGAAGATGAAAACTTTGAGACGCCTCGGTTGCCTAGTCATGTGACCTACTGGAGTGAGGATGGTGCTTTCAAATTCAGCAATCTGGGATATGAGTTTATTACCAAAGGTGAGTGAATTCAACCACAAATTCATGACAAAAAAAAAGATAAAAGGTATGAACCTAGAATTTAGTATACACAAAATAATCCCTTTTCATGAAACACGAAAAGAAAACTTGAGCTTGATTCTGATGAAAAAAGCAACACTTGCGGTTCATTGAGTATAAATTTTTAATCAATTTGTTTCATTTACCCCCCTATTATAAATTTTATCGTTGCTTCTTAATATTCCATGAAGAAATTGGGTAGCTCCAATGTTGGGTGGGTAAACAAAAAATACATCTATATTATAATGTATCTTGTTCTATCTATTAACTACGCGGTACACGGACTCTGTTTTTATGTGTAAAATTATATCACATTTATCTTCGAAATTTAAATGGCAATTAAAATGTTGGGGTTGAGTTTACCAAAAAGCCCGGAAAAGGAGCTTTTGTGTGGAAAAGACAATTCCCTTTCTTTCCATAAGACAAAAACAAGTCTTGAGCAGTAATTAGGAGAATAATTACCATAATAAATTTTTATTTTTAATTTTCTTTTCTACACAGTGTATTTTATGAAAATCATTAAAATATTTTGATATCTCGTTTGTTTTTTTTTATTATTTAGCTGTGTTTCTTTCAGACACAGCTTTTGTGTACCGAGCAAAATCGAAAGTCGTCAGATCGGGCTCAAACTTGGGATGAGCACGAATTAGGGTCCCCACATTCCAAAAAACGTATGCGCCAAAAAAATTTTTTTTCCGGCCGTCCGTCCGTCCGTCCGTCCGTCCGGCCGTAGTACAACGCTAAATTGCGAGAGAACGGTGATAGATAGAGACTTGCGGTAAACGGCAAAGTTTAAATATCGACCTGAAGAAATCCGATTATGAAGTCAAATCCACCCCCCCACCCCTCCGTCCGCCATTTTGGATAACCTCAAAATTTTGTTTTCGCTATATCTCAGCCCCTATTATAGCTAGAGGTCTGAAATTTTGATATGTTGTAGGGGTCATCAAGAGCTTTCCAACGATACCTCATTTTCGAAAATCGGTCAAGCCGTTTAGTCAATATGGCCGCCACTATTTTTCATCGAAAATCGACCATAACTCGAAAACGGCTTGACCGATTTTGATCAACCCGGGTTCAAATGAAAGATCTCAACAAACCCTACAACTCTCTAGAACATCCAAAGTTTCAAAAGTGACCGCTAGGGGGCCAAAAATCAAAAACAAAATTTTCGATTAGTTTTCGATGAATATCTCGAAAACGACGACATAAATTTTTTTCATTTTTTCATATGTTGTAGCTGACCATATTATCTAGCTTCATGCCAAAAATGAAGAAAATCTATGGATCCGTTCTCGAGATATAGCCTTCCAAAGTTGGCATGTCATATCTCGGGTTCTACAAGTCCGATCTTGATCAACTCAAGCGCAAATGAAAGGTTTCGAGAAACCCTACAAATGTCTAGAACATTGCAACTTCGAAAAATGACCGCAAGAGGCGCTAAAATCGAAAACAAAGTTTTCGAAAATTTCGAACTCGAATTTTTCGAAAATGGCGACATAAATTTTTTTCAATTTTCGATATGTTATAGCTGACTTCGAGACCTTTAAAACAAAAAAAAATTTATGAAAATCTATGGATCCGTTCTCGAGATATAGCCTTCTAAAGATTTCTTAGGGTATGACTTTTCAACTTTTCCCGACTTTGCGCGTATTTAAATTAATTTGCGTTCTAGTTTGCTCTCACAAAATTGGTACACTGAAAGAAACACAGCTCCCGTAAGCTTGGTCAGCTTACCAGTACATTTTATCTTGTATTACCTTTGTTTCACAAAATTCAAATAAGAAGTAAATTTGCGCACAAATACTGCTATGGCAAGCTTTAAATAATTATATAACCAATAGATAATAACTCATGGTGGCGATGCAATGAAACCACACACCGGTTAGATGCGGATGGCGCTTTTGATTTAATATTTAACCACATCATTGATTATAAATCATAAATATCCTTGTGCAAAGAATGGAACGTTTGTCATTTTTGGACATAAACAATAATAATTTTAAATTGAATTTTATTCGTTATTTGCTAAAAAAAAAAGATTAAGCTTCATAAGCATAAAGCTGTATATCAGTTTTATGCCTATCGATAGTATAAAATTTTTGTACAGAAGTAGGTATTAGGATTTTGAAAATATACAACTTTTTTATAATAAGAATTATTAGGTTGGCATAATACCATTCTACAATATAAATGCATATATTAGGTATAATGTCAGTAAACAACACCTCAGAGTTCAGACTATAATATTTTAATCTAATACACACATAATATATCCTACCTGCCTGTTATTTAAGCTTCACATCATATATTTCCACAGATTTATTTTGCTAAAAATATCTCCGGGAGAGAGACATTTGAGTTTGTCATGCATAATTCACTGAAATTTATTCTTAAATAAAGTGAACATAAATTTATATTCTTCGTACTATATAACATTAAAAAAAAGAAGAAAGTGAAAGATTTAGTATATATGTTGGTGATTTTGTTGACGCCCTCTGTGTCAAATGCAGATAAATTTGAATATGGAAGCTTAAGAGTCGTTCAATGTAGGGGAAATAAATGGTACTTTTATGGTATATTATGCTTGTAAATAAACCTCTTCGACAACCGATACCACAAAACAATTCGGATGATCGTTTATCATCAATTTTCTGTATTGGCTATCTTACGTTATATATTCAGATGCTATTATTTATGTCTTCTGTCTATGCTACCCTTATATTAAATAGATATACTCTCCTAGTTTGATGGGCTAGTCGGTCGAGTGACACTTGAGATTAGTCCTTTCAATATATGTATTACATAAATAGCAAATATTTTATGGTAAAATAATTTATGATTAATGAGACTCTGTTGTAATATCAAGCTGTCTCGAATGAAGATGGAAGGCTTTTATCTAAATTAAATACCGCTCTTTTCGCTCTCATCCACAGACTGTACCTTTTCAGTTCAAATAGCTAAAGGACCTCGTGGCTTGGGTCTCTCAATTTCGGGTGGGGTGGAATCTAATTCAGCCTTCCCTGGTCTAATTCGCATCAAAAGACTGTTTCCACACCAAGCAGCTTGGGCCACTGGAATGCTTCATCCGGGTGACATTCTCCTCGAAGCGAATGGGACACCGCTCACGGGCTTAACCAATTACGTAAGTTCGCTTATTTCACTTGCCAACCACAATTCATTCCTTCACTCCGCACCCCCATCCTTTTGCTACCGTACGACCGGTATGAGCGAACATATACTATACACGTATGTAGTATACATACATTTTCATTTAACCCTTTCTCTGTCCTGTCCAATTTTTGGGATGTAAAAAAATAAAGGAAGCCCTGGAAGTACTGCGAACTACACCCAACAATATATTGCTAATTGTGTGTCGCCCCAACGACGAGCAGTACCGTAAATTGTCCCCGCCAACGGAGCCACCCAGGCCACCCCAGCGAACCAATCTTTTCCCAACCACTAGTCAACCCTACTGCGAGCCGCTGTCGCCACTCCAAACTAATTTTAATGGGGTAAGTGATAATAAATTTAATTTGTGAATTTTTTGAATGTTTAAAAGTTCTTTTTGCTCAAACCAGAAGTGCGATTATTCTTGAATCCAATTTTCCTTTTCACTTAACTTTTTCACGAATTTCCTTAAAAAAATTTTGCAATGAAAGGTTCAACCTAACGAGAAACTTTATTAATTAAGTTTGAAACAAAATTAATTAAGTTTTGAACATATAGGTAGGTGATATGTATTGATATAATGTGTGAAAAAATAGACTAGTAGAGATAATATTGGCGTTTAATTTTAGGTCCCCACATAACAAAAATTTATAATTTTAAATTTCAAATATTTAACAAAAATGCGCAATTTAAAGAAATATGAAAGCTTTATATTTGCAAATTTGCTGCTTGTGTCATTATGAGCTCAAGAAAGAACGAATAAAATGAGCTTAATGATATCTCCCTCTTAAATAAATACATCTGTCCGCATGTTTCAGGAATTTGAAATAATTTTGGTGAAGCAGCAAGGCTCTTTGGGATTCACCTTAAGGAAGGAGGACGAATCCGTTTTAGGACATTATGTAAGAGCTCTTGTCCGTGAGCCTGCCACAACAGACGGTCGCATAAAGCCAGGAGATAAAATTATGGCGGTAAGAATATTCATTAGATTTTCTTTTCTTTCTGCTCATTCTTCTGTGTGGCGATAATGTTATTATCCGAGCTTTTTTTCTGTATTAATATTCATAAGAGCCTCAAATTATTTATATAGTTAACACACAAGGAGCATGTAAAATTCTTCATTAATAAACGGTCAGAATGTAACGTGAAATAGACTTATGCGGTATTCGGTATAATTATTACACCTTCAACTTGGACTAGAAAAACCCAAAGAAACCACAAAATACTGTAGAAATAGTCTTGTGGTTATATAATGGTGCATATCATGAGTGAACAAATAACAATGAAAATAAAATTCTTGCTTGAAATGGAAAAATTGCCGTGTTTTGTGATTTCTCGTTGATGGGAAAGGGGTGGGCGTGGGGCGTGTGTATGGGGAAAATCAATTCAATAAAATTTATTTTACATGCTCCTAAACAAACGAGGTATTTTTTTTTTTTTGGGAAAGTGAAAATGTGTTTCATTTCTTGGCAGGTTAACGATGTCCCACTGTCGCACATGACACACGAAGAGGCTGTGATTTTCCTGAGGCAAGCTGCAGAGACGGTGAAACTTCGACTGTACCGTGATGTTGCTCAAACTCCTGTAGCTGCCTTATCGCCCACAAATCCGGAGAATAAAGACATTTCAGATTCATTAAAAACGAAAGTTTATTTAAGGTAAGCTTCTTTTCCTGCCTTCTATCTCACATTTATATACATAAAACAGGTATATATAGGCAGGCACAAACTGCGAAGAATTGAGAAGAATAAAATAGACTGTAATGTGACGTCTAGCTCCTGATATCTCAAACGTTCTCTTTATATATCATTTGAGATGTATATGCGTATATATTTGTGTATGATTGTTTGGATTTTTTTCTTTCATAAGAAGTGGAAAAGCGAAAAAGTATAAGGAGGAAATTCTAAGAAAAGCAATTGCTTGTGAAGAAATCGCTTCTTATTCCATCATGAAAAAAATTGATAAGATTATTTGTACATTTGTGAAGTATCGCGGAAAATCCTAACGTGTATATTCAAATGGAGAAGATTTTTCTCACCTTAAAAAACACTTTAATTTTCAATAAATCAAATAAAAATTTTATTTTCATCATTCTCACTCTCTATTTTATTATTTTTTGATTTTTTAAGAGTTGAATTCAGAATTCAGCGACTTTGTATGAATGAAATATTTCATTTCTATATTGAGCTAATTTTTTTTTCTTCCATGCTGAATGGTTGCGGTTGATGTAACTTCACAGACCAGAAGCCATCAATTTGTTGAGTGATTTGGCGCATAGGAAACAGACACCTTGCGGCGGTGATTCGAGCGGTTCATCCATGAAATCAAGTGCCACGTCGCCACGGAGGCTTAGACGATGTGCTAAGAGTAGTTTATCGGGTTCTCAGACGCAAAGTGATTGTGGATCGACCCATTATGTTGTGTGCAGTCAACCGACGTCATCGTCTGTATATTCAGATTCTGAAGCATCTACCCTGAGTCAGCCATCCTATGCCATCAATGCCATGCATTGTGCATCGGGGTGCTGCAATAGTGACACATACACAATTCGTGAGGGTGAATCCGAGTCAGAGGTGGATTCAAGTGTGCACCCAATGACCCTCGAGACGGACATGTCGGCCGATGAGCGACAGGTGGCGAATCGACCAAACTTCCTTAACCTTGGTGCTGCATGTCAGGGTGGAAATACACCTGTCGTATCGCGTAAGCCAATGTTTCAATTTACAGTTCCATCCAATGCATATGAGCTCAATAACCTCGACAATGAGGTCCTCGATGCGCCAATATATCACCAAAGCATACCGTCTTCCAAAGACAATCCACCGGGCGATGCTAGTCAAGACTTTACGAGTTTACCATGTGAAACATTTCTAGTAGCGTGTAAGACTGAAAGTGACCTTAGAGATATCGTCGAAGCGAATTTCAATCATCGAAATCCCATTTACCAATCTGCACAACTGCAAATGAATAGGGACGAAGGAGCAACATCTTCGGAGAACACTGACGATGGCATCAAGCAAGACGGTACGTGTGAACTGTTTTTTTTTTCTTTTCGTTTACTTTCACCACCCCCTCAGGTATCGCCATAAGAAAATTTTTCTAAAAGCTATTTGAACTCCTCCTTAACATTCTAAGGTGATTTTCTGTATGTCGATAAAAGTTTTCGAGAGGTTCCATTTGGAATTTCATTCAAAGCTCAATTGTATTGGGTGAAAAAGCTGTCTCCGTCAGGAGTGAAAGAAGGGAAAAAAAATACCCATCATGTTTGAAAGCTCAAAATATTGCCTCGTTTTTTTTCTGCCTTTCCTAACCATTTCGTCGACAAAGTATGCGCCATAAAGGCTCTCTACCCCATTAGGAATTGAATAAGTGAAGTGTGCGGTTTGAGAGGATTTGAGAAAAAGGAGGATATATGTATTTTCAGTGGGATGTTACTATTTAAGAAAGTGTTTGTATTCTAATTTATGTTAGTCTCAATTCGTCTTTTTTCCATTAAGTATCACTTTTTTTCTTCTCATTCTGTTTATTTATTTTTCAATTTCACTGAATACTCTCCTTTTATTCTACAAACAACACCAACGCAAAGTTCCCGACATTGTATTGTATACATAGAACATTATAAGCAATATTGATATTGGCAAGGAAAAGGGCGGGATTTGCTCTACTGTGAATTTATCCTGGGCTTTCGCGCATAAGATACTCCATATTTTCTTCAGTGCACTTCAGTGTGAGTTGAGTTGTTTGATAAGAAACATTCAATTTATGTGATTAACTTTCGTTGGATATTCTATGTCGTTTATATATACAATATATAGCTTCAAAGGGGAAAACTTCCCATTAGTTTTGTAATATTAAAGATTGCAAGAAAATGATTGCAAACTAATAGGTAAAGTTTAAAGATTAATTTACTTTTGAACATGCCTAAAGGGGAAAAGTTTTACTGTAAGGCTTCTGGTGAACAAAATGATATACGAGTTCTTTTTTAGGTTCATTTAGCTATTCATATTATATACAGTATATTGTATGTTTAAAGGAAAAGGTTCATTTAGTCCTTGTCTATTGAAGTTAAATTTGAAAAAGTAAAGAAGCACTATGAAATCTTCCTTGCAAAATAAATTTATAACATACACAAAAGGATTATATTGAGAATACATAGCAATATGTTATGGAGGTTATATATAACTTTTTATATATATATTTCATATTAGGAACGAAAAGTTTGCTGAAATGGAAGGGTGTAATGTTTTCACCGGAAGGTGAGCAGAAGGAAGAGGAAACACCCGAGGCGGACACAGAAAATGGCTCCCTGGTCCCATCTAATCCCACCGATCGTGAAAATCTACTCAAAGGTCTCAATAGAGATGGCTACAAGGTAATCTTGTGCGCTTTTTTTTTTACTTGAAATACACATTCAGAGAAACATTCCAATGTGGCGAAAAAACACTTGTTGGCTAGTCCAAAAAGGAAATGATTAATGACACCCAAAATGTTCTCAGATGATCACGGTAGAATTACACAGAGGTTGGAATAGTCGCTTGGGATTTAGTCTCCAGACGGATAAAGACAACAAGAGAGCCGTCATCAGTGCAATTTACAGCGATAGCGTTGCCGCTAAGGATGGAAGACTCAGGGTCGGGGACCAAATTATTATGGTGAGTTTATTTCTCTTGTTTTATTGCTCCTAAAATTTATTTTTCACCATTTCGTTGTTCAAATTAAAATTTAAAAAAAATCCCCATCAATGCTTTATAAATGAAACCATTACTTTAGGTAAATGATGAGCTTGTCAATACTACACAAACATCAGAGATAATAGACTTGCTGCGAATTATAAGAGGATCCATTTGCATAGTCGTCCAGCGTAAGGAGCAAGAGCGATAAAAAAGTAAACTTCTTCTATTATAAATATCCAATTAAAAAATATAAGTACGTGTGTACAACAAAAAAAAGTCTAACAAGAAATATCCAAAAATAATGCGACTGTTTTTTATTACATTTCACACATATATTTTATGAGAGCAAATATTGAGAGATTGGGTGGTGTGATTTTAGAGTGACTATAATATAGTGGAAAATAAAATACACTGTTTGTAATAAATTAATGAAAAAAGAAATTAAAAATCACATGAAATTTTCAATTGAGCACAAATAAAAATCACATGCGCCAATTTACTCATTTTAATTAATTGTAAAAAAAACATATTATGCACGTACATGAAGTCCTATAAATGTGATGATCATTTCAGATATAAAAAATATAGATAAATAAAAAAACTTTTATTCCATAAATTATTTATTTCTGTTCACAGTTTTTTTTTACACCAAAGGATTTAAAAAAAATGTTATGTAAAATATTTCAAGCATGTTATGCGTGCAATTTATAAATCATTTGCGAATGTGAAAAAAAAAAGAAAAAAGAAGCAATGTGAAAATCTGAATGTATTGTGTTGTTAAAACTTTAGGATAATTTCTAGGAAAAAAAAAGGTTGAAAAAATAGAGTATAAATGAAACTTTCTTTTGTATAAAAATCCATTTGAGATTTAAATACATAACATTGGATACGTATGAGAAATTAACGAGTGTCTGGTGTGATTTTATCCGACAACGTAAATAGGAAATACCGACGTTTAAAGCAATCACTATGGGGATATTGCAGGAGGATGTTAGCAGTGTAAACCCCCCAGAGGTAGGTATATACATAACTACATATATATTCTTTAGCAATTTCAACACCGTTTTCTTCAAAGCAGGCATAATATTAAAGGATTAAAACAGAGTGTGCAAATTGAGAGTCTGCTGAATAATATTGTCCTTTCTTCTACTCTGTTATTCCTTTAATTTTCCACAGAGTGAGGAATACTAATATTGATACAATTTCATACAAAGCTTATTGCCTTAATTACTATGCAGAAATAATACATATCTAAATGAATAATATATATCTAGGAATATACACAAAGTGTTTCAAATACTAGTAGATTTTTCTTATGAGATATTCGAGATATTCTGTCTCTTCCCTGAATTCAAAAGAAAATTCATAGAAAAAGTGAAATATCTTTTGTTGGCACAAAAACGAGAGATTTTCAATTTGTTGTGAAATATTAAATAAGTAAGTTGAGCTTCTATTTACCACGTTACACGTGTATCTTCCTCATTCGCACCAATTTTTCATAAAATTCTTTTCTTTGTCACGGCGATTATATGCAATATATAAATGGTAGATATAGATGCGAAAAAAGATGATTAATATCATCTCGTGGATATACAACGCAGCACTTCTCTAGATGTGAAAGGTACCTAATGTATGATGCTGTATTATGTTTCTCAGGTTGTATTTTGTCCATTAACCTAACATAATGAACATAACTCTCGAAAAGTTTATTACACGGTTCAGCATACAAAGTAAAGTTTCATCAGGCAGTATCCAGACATGAGTAATAAATTTATCACGCAACCTTCAGAGTGAAACCATATTAATTATCATGGCACGCATCCTGGCTGAATGCTTTTTAGAGGACTCAACTGTGTGGATCCATGTCTATATATTTTGTAATTTGATGTGGTGGTAGAGTACACACTAAAATTGTGTGAAAGGAATCCGGAAATATGTGTATGTGTTAATGGTGTTAATGTTATTTTAGCATACAGTCACATACGAAAAGGGATTTAAATGTCTTTTTGTGGGAGCTTTAAGTTGAATGTTACTTAACTTCAACGAGGAGGTTTATGTAAATATTGTAATTCTGTATTCTTTTGTAATACATAATATATAGGTAGTCCTTCAACTTAAAGCTTTAATATAAATTACAATACAAGAAAAATACTTAATTTTTTTTTAAACTTTTTTATGCATAAAAAACTGTTAACCCCTAAAATGAGGAGTAGCTGTGGATGGAATAACATGGATCAACATTATAAGCTGTTACATTTAGCTTATGTTATCCCGCAGACTCTTTATTTCAACATAAGAGCAATATCCGAAAAACCCATATAAAAATGTTTAAAATATAAAGAGGAGAAAAAAAGCGAAATCAAAAATAGAGAAATATCTTGAACATAAAAAAGGAAAAAAATTCTTGACGATCCCGGTTACTAAAATATTTCACGATCTGGTGGAATTCGCACGTGTTGCCAAAGGAAAAGGAATCATCAAATCACAAAAGTTAATTGATGGAAATATATGTACGTCTTTTTTTCGCCATAATAAGGCGTATTTAATATATATAATTTATGTATTATCAACAAAACATTAGCAATTTCATTATGTATGGAATTTTTAGTATTTTGCAAAAAGCATTTCTCAAGACAAAAAATTATGTATAATTTAACCAAAATTGAAGGACGTGGGGGCGTATTCTCGGAATTCCAGTCCTTATTCCTCTTAATATGGAATATTTTGTCATGAGAGAGTATTTTGTTAAGCGTCTCAAGCGCGTACGGTATGAGTGAGTGAGTGTATTTCATAATCATTCGTTATCAGCACCCACCAGCGTGTCTGCACTCGTGTATTCAAGGGACCAATCTCTGGGGTACTTTGCACAGGATGTATGTGTTATGTACTTTGTGGCGCCTGTATAAAAGGTGGGTAAAGTAGTAGAAAGCGGAACATGCCCAATACTCTCCTCCTCTTTCCCACTAAATAACGTGATAACAGCTGCTGCTTTCTATGTAACCAAGAGAGTGCCATGGATGAGGATGGCCCGTGCTCCTTCACATTCGCACACGTATAAATATTACTTGTCTCTGGGTTCCGCGGCGTGATCAAAATGTGCGAATAGCGGAAGTTGCTAGAGATTTATATGAGAGAACCTACCCCATACTTTCCAGAGAACACAAACGCAACCCTTTCCCCACTTGGGTATGGGGTCTCTACCCAAAAAGGAAACCACTACACTTGTGTCGCATACCCGAAAGATATAAACTCTCCCCACCAGCAAATCGATACGAATTTGCGGTTTTTTTGCACGGTTAGTTTAATTTCTCTTCTTCCTCGTTTTCAACATGCCATGTAGACGAACGCTGTATAAATTTCTCACGAGAATTAATTTTCACAAGTCCTTTGCACGAAAAGGAGAACAAATGGTTATGGTTTTGGGTTCATGCGCATCCCTCTCTTTGAAGTAATTTAGATTTAATTAATTCTAATTGTTTCTGTTTGACCAATTCTATCAATCTACTGAGCATATGTACATAGCATTTGTTATAAAATATATTGTAAGATATTGCAAGTTTATTCTTCACGGTGTGCTTATTACGGACACACTTAATAAAACTACAGATTGTACAAGTAAATTAATATGGATCTAAGTTACGGTCCAATAATTTTGGAATTTTGTGGACATTTTTGACACTTTACTTGAAGTATGATTTAATTGATTGGTCAGTTAACTAAAAGAGTGGAATTGCTCAATAAACTCATAATCTTTATGTACGTACATGAACTTCATGTTTTCACAGAAATTTCATAAAAATGTATCTATAACAAATTCATTTAAGATGGATAGTTAATTAAATTCTATCAAGTAATTCAGTCAGGACGGGGATGAAAGCAAATTCAGTATCAAAAAATTCAGAACAGTGAATGGAATTTCTAGTTCATCACGAGAAAAGCATATAATCTACACCTTAACAAAACCTGTCACTATGCTGAAATAAAATATCACATAAACCCCATAAAGCTATTTTAGAGCTCATCACCTCGGTGAGAAAGAGATATTTTGCTCCCTGATGGCAAATTGATAGGCACATGTACAAACAATTAAAATTAATTGCGCAACATTTGTGAAAATAATGAAAAGATTAGGGGATGTTTTATGTGTTAAATATCACAATGGATCCAAAGTTCCACAAACAGGTATATATTGAAAATAATGAAGGTGAACATAGGTACCTATACTTGTACCTATACCAACTAAATTCCACACACAGGATGTATGAGGTTTTAGATATAGATGAGATAATTTATTTATCACGAACCGTACATTTTCTACTGTCATAATTCTCCTCTATATCTCTCTTTCCGGATCCTCATTTTTATTCTTCCCAAAGGAACAAACTATAAGAGGTCGTAAGCAAAAAAAAAGGAAAAGAAAACCATTTGGCACCTTTCGATAATGGACCAATAAATCTCATTTTTAATATAATATTTCGACACAACTTTTATTCAAGTATGATTTATTGTGCGCTTCAAAATCCGAAAGAGTTATTTCCATGAATTTTTCCATGGACTTTCACACATAACACAGAATCACTCCACATTCACCCTCTTTACTTTCAAATCTCCTCAAAAGCTTTTTTGCGTGTTAGATGTAGCACTTCAAAGAGAGCAATTTGTAATTTAAAATTTCATCAGCATTTTTATTTGGTCGCAGAATTGCGGGGAGGTTGTTGTGCAAAAAGAAACTCGGGGTGCGTAGAAAATTCCTTTCAAATGCATATTAATATTATATTTTTCAAAATCAAATTTATATACCAACCATATAAAAGTTTTTCCATTTCAGAAACCCATTTTATGCATAAAAAATATACATAAGCAATAAATTTGTTAGTCCCTCATTTTTATTGAAGCTTGTTGTACGTTTTATATATTAGCGAATTGTTATTACATTAAGGATAATTTGTCCTTTGACAATTACGTGGTGCAAAAGTACAAATTCATTTCTTTTCAACTCATTTCATACGGTCAGATGTTTTATTAAAATCAGAAGCAAATCGATTAAATTTTTTAAATTCTTCCAAACTCTCTATAATAAATGATAAGCTAGTAAAAAAATATATATAAATAAAATTAGTTTTAAAATTTTGAACTTTTAGAGCGAATTGTACAGATAACAATTTTTTTTTGAATTATAATAGAAATCGCTCACTTGTTAGCTTAAACTTTAATTAGATGGAAATTTTAATATTTTTTGTTCTACATTTTTCCCCACGAACTATTTGGTTCAGTCTGGGTGGGAAATGTGTTTTATGAGATTTTCCAACATTATTTCGTTATACTAGCTGCACCCTAGTCTCTCATATATTTAATTTTACCAACAACGAATCATAAATTATGAAAACTTTTTAGTTATGATCACATCATAAGTACTCCTGCTATTAGGAAAATGCCAAAAATATTCAGAGAGAATTAAAACACATGTCAGGTTTTTCAGCTTCGTTTAATTTTGCATGAAAAAATTCAAATTTTATTGTCCATGAAATTGAATAGACTTCATAATCACCTCTCACATACTTCTTTTATGTTCTATTTCTCATACAATAAAACATATACAACACGTTCCAGTAATTTGACTACCGCGCATTGTTCAAATAGGTCTAAACTAATACTACAAGGGGATATAGGAGCAGCACGTAGGATAACATAGCAAAAAAAATCACTCAAACCAGCAATTTGCTCGCATTACTCTTCGAACGCTATAAAACGTGTTCCATAGCAACCCAATTTGTATCTATATAGCTAAGAAGTGCCTAATACTTCCTCACCTTTCCACGTTAAATGTCTTTAATGGAAAAACGTTCGAGAAAATCGAATCTTTTATGCACACAGCACAGAGGTAGAGGAAAAAGCTCCAGGCAAAAAACAATTCAATTTATGGTTCACGTTTTTTGCTGAAATATTTGAAAATAAAATTTGAATGTGTGAATAAATTCCCTGGAGCAACTACCACCAAAAGGATAATTCGATAAGAAGAGCTCAAATTTTTGAATTTTAGTTAAACTGTCTATTTACCCATAAAGATTTTTTTTTATATACACAGAGGGATGTTTTATGAATTTAATACAACTTTAAATTTTCATATGGCAAATAAACTCATGTCAAGGCCACTCGGAAAATCTTTTACGGTTAAAAAAATTCAAACCATACCAAAAGATATAAATTATTGCTGACAATTTTTGATGTTTTTTGCACTCTGATATCGTGAAATAATCTCTCTTGACCTACCAATAAAATGGGCGGAATTTTTGTTAGAGCTTTTCCGACTACCCACTTCATTTTCATTCTGTCACCATTCGATGCGTGGGTAATGGACAGAGCAGCTATAACCCTAAATGTTATGGCCACGAATGCCAACTTCAGGTCATCAATCTCATAGTAGCACCAAAAAGCATCCAACGTGTATGAATATGTGGCTTCCGTAAGCCCCGTCTTTCACATCATCTCACCCCCCATCCACATTTCCTTTTTATGTATGTATGTGCTGGCAGAGGGGACAGGAAGAGGCCGTAGGCAAAATTTATTGCCAACCTTTGTGTTTTGTATGAGCCCGCAACTTTTTCCATCATCGGGATTTGTCTCATTACGCGCGAAAATTTATTGTAAATGAATATGGAAGCGATTTTCAAAACTTGAGGGTGAATACAAATGAACAAGTATAGAAATCTATATATACCGTTTATAACTTCTTCGGTATTTTTGTGCTTTTTTTTCCACCCACGAGTAAATTTATTCGACAGAAATGGAAAAGAATGTTAATATGCAACATTTGTTGAGACTTAAGAGACGGATGTGAGTGTATAAATTTCAACTGGAGGGTGATTTCGTTGCTCAGTTGCATAATAAAACGTTTCGAAAAAGGACCGACACTCCCTGGCGAAAGATTGCTTCTCAAACAGTAGTGGCACCATAAAATTGTCATGTTTACCATTATTCGTGTCCGGAAAATATCTTCCTTTATGGTAACTGCTTCCTCCCTAGTGGGTCACTAAAAATTCTCCACTACATCAGTTCTTGTAGCAAACCGTGATAATGTACAATTTAGATTGTATAAAACAACTTTAACGAATATATAGTAAGTCCCCAGCATGTTAATGCATAAATCTACGTATACGAGTTTACATAATCGAAGCGTCTATTTGCATATTTTAATTGAAAATTCGAATAACTATTTGAGGTTTCCAGCAGAGAATGCTATATAATATTGAAGTAAATTTCACATATCATATACTGCTGTGAGATGGTTTTCGTGTAAGAACATTGTCTTTACACTGTGGCGAAGGAAATTTAAACTTTGTGCTGACGAGCATTGTGTTCTTATATGATTTATGTTATTAAATTGTTTAGGTGAAAGATGTGCAATCAAGGAAAAGCAACTTAAGAAGTTTAACTCACACATAACTTTAATGAAAATGTATGTTTACTCCTTTGCACTTCAAAACACACATAACAAATTTATTAAATTTATTATCTATTCCTTAAGCTATTCGGTTTGGTGGGTATTATTGTTCTTGTGATAAGTTTATTATAAGTTTTCAGTTGTGTTATAAATGCCACAAAAACCAAAATCCTACCTAATAGAGTTATCTCTGGTTTAGTGTCACAATTCCGAAGCTCTGCTTACGAATATGACAAGAATATATTTTTTGTATAGTTTTTTTCTGTTATTGATAAAAAAAGCTAAAGTATTGAAACTATTATTCCCGGTGCTTTGTTCTTAAGATACATACAATTTAAAAAAAAATATATTCAAAAGGTACATATCCTACATATCTCATTTTTCCTAGCACCAACTTCCTAGTGATTTCCTCATACGTAAGTACCTACATATAAATGTTATCCTGTACAACAACATTTTTACATTTAGCTATGTGCTGTAAAGAAATGGAGATGAATAGCTGCGGGATGAAAAAAAATAAATGGGAAGTGGGGTCTGATGTTAAAAAAAAATATATGTAGTTGCTATATGTATGTGATGTGTTAAACATGAAATATGTATGCAAAAAGTAGCGGTTTCTGGAGAAAAGCTCAACACTCATCGTTCTCACACTTCTTTTTTTTGAATAAGAATATTTGTCAGGAACTGTATGGGTAAGTGAATTGAAAGGCGAAGAGCAACGACTCCATCGCTCACATGGTTTTTGGGGAATGAAGATGCAAAGTAGTCAGCAGGCCAAACGGTAAAATGAGAGCGCCTTTTCCTGATAAAAAAACTCTTTTCTTGATAACAATCAAAAAGCTACTCAGTCCCACGCAAGAATACCAAATAATATAACTTGAGGTGGATTGATAAAATTTTCTCAGCTAAAAAAACTAATATTAAAAAGTATAAATGTATCAAAATAAATTTGTAGGATTTCCCGTAAATTAGAGTTTTTTTTTTAAATCATCTGTATTTTCGTAAGTATATTGCATTTAAATTTGATTAATTAGTTGGTGTTCCACTTCGTGGCCAACACCAAGTATTGTAATCGTCGGAAAAACCGACCACCTCAGATCGGGCTCAAACTTGGTATGAGCACGTTTTAGACATCCCACATTATGAAAATGGTGGTGGAAAAATTTTGTTCCGGCCGGCCGTCCTGCCGGCCGTCCTGCCGGCCGGTCGCCCAAACTTTGCTTTATAGCTCGAGAACAATAACAGATAGAGACTTCGGGTTTGAAGTTTTCTATAGAAATGTGGGTGTAAAATTTCATTTTTTTGCATTTTCAAAATCCAAGATGGCCGCCGTCCGCCATTTTGAAATACCGTCAACCACTTCCCTTATAGCTAGAGGTCTGAAAGTTTAGTATGTTGTAGAGCTCAGTGAGATGTTTTCATCGATAATTCATACTTGAAAATCGGTCTAGCCGTTTAGCAAATATGGCGGCCTAAAGCAAAAAGTGTTTTTTCAATATAACTCGAGAACGGCTTGACCGATTTTGACCAACTTAGGTTCAAATGAAAGGTTTCAAGAAGCCCTACAACTGTCTAGAACATTCCGAGTTCCAAAAATGTCCGCAAGAGGCGCTAAAATCAAAAACAAAAATTGCCTAACTTTAAGGGGCAATATCTCCGAATCCCCATTATCGATTTCCTTTAAATTTTAATATGTTGTAGCCTGACTTAATATCTTTCACCAGTCCGAAAATGAAGAAAATCTATGTCACCGTTTAGAAGATATAGCCATTTGAAAAATTCTTGAATTTGAAAAGTTCTAAGAACCATATCTCCTGAACGGCTTGACCGATTGTACTCATCTTTGTATTAAATTAAAGGTTTTGCAAAACTCTACAACTTTCTAGAACATCAGAAACCTCTAAGACCATTCCTTGAGGACAAAAAGTGTAAAAAACTGTTTTGGTAGAACAAAAATCCGCCATTTTGTGTTCTGGAGGTGACCTTGAAAATTATTGAAATTTATGTTAATTTATAGCCTGTTTTAATACCTTTCCAAAACTAGTCAAGAAATTTCTGTAGGTCTTATAGAACCAGAGATATGACCATTTTTATCCATCAAATTGTTGAATTTTACAAAAAAATTAAAGTTGTCTATGTCTACTAATCTGCTCACAAATCGCATTACAACGCATAAACAAACTTCTACACGTTGTGGGACACCAACTCTTATAACTGGACGCGTTATGATTGACTTGACAATGAAAACGCATCAAATGATCAAACATTCGATTTCAAACCAGCATAAGTCTCGAGAAGGAACGTGATAGAATTATTCTAGAACTTTGAGATTATTTCATCTCAAGAAGATATTGAACTCAAATCGGATGGATCAAAATGACAAACGCTTTTCTTTCAGTCATATCTACATACAATAAAACATATATTATAAAATCACACAGGAATGTAAGTATAGATGGGAAATCGCATTATAGTCAGTAAATATTGAAATTATTTGATGAATTCATAATGTTATTATCTAACATATACATGCCACAGCATAATATAGATACAAAATAATTATTGTAGCCTTACCTTTGTGCATAAAGCATAGCATAGAAGTTTTGAATTAGTTTAATTTATTTATAAAGCAAATGCTAAGTAGCATGTTTAATATCTCTATATAATAGTTTGAAAATTATCATTAATCTGTACAATGGGACCAAGTGACAGGTGTTCTTACAATGCAGGGGGTAGGTATATAATAGATTATTATTTGGTATAATTTCACATGTGCAATCACAGGAAAAATTTTCCAAGAAATGTGCTTCTAAGTGAAAAGTTCAGAAAAGTTAATCGTCTCTGGCGGCATATCCGTCTCGGCTAATGTGGATGTGGAAAGGAAGGCGACAGTGGCTGTGATTGCGTTGTATGTCGCAATTTTGAAATCGTATATGTATCCTTATGTAGGTATATAGGGAAAGTTAGTGTACATGAAGACGTATTTGGTAGTGGGTGGGTAATACAATTTAGTTTCCAGCTCATGAAGCAGGCGCCCCTCTTGAGAATAAGACATGATGGTGTTTTATATAAGGAATATAAAATCAATTTTCACAGAATCTGGGTGAATCCGAGGTTTATATAGTGCAAAAGCCCTCAATAAAAAGTTCTCCAACTGATACCATCGCATGTACTCCACTTACTAAGATCAAAAGCCAAGCCCATATGCCTGATAGAATTTGATTGTGGAAATTTCAATAGGAAAGTAATAAACGTGATAATTGAGAAGGATGTGTGTGTATAGGTGTACCAACCTTATTGAAGTCCCTGTGAGCTAGGCTTGAACTGATGAAATTATTTAATATTCATAAATGGCATATATCGATTTTAGATTATTTTTTGTTACTCATTCAAAATATTTTGATCATTTACCATTTTTTAAAGACATGAAAATATTTCCGTGAAAGTTGTCAATGATTCTTTTCTGAAAAGTCCTTGCAAATTGCTGATATATCTACGGCATATCAATTAATCCCAGGTGAGTTGTCTAGTCCCCCTTTGAAACGTTTTATGATAGCAATGTTCTCTCCCCTTAAAAGGTAGATTTTTTTTTGTAAATTACCTGTAATAGAGGCAAATCACGATTTCATAGCCCAACCATTCTGTCCTCGATTCATGCTCAGCATTTAGATTGTTTTCATTTAATTGAGAAAGGACAGCATGGAAAACTTAACCAATCATGTTCCCGGAGGCTCTTTCAAATCCCAGTACATCAACAATTAGTCCAGCATGTGCAACGGCGGCAATTGGTATTCCATTTTGGTTCAAATCCGTCAGTATATCGATATTTTGGTATGTTGAAATTGTATATAGTATGTCCACAAGCGAATCCTCTCAGAGTTTGTCAAAAGATAAAAGCAAATTTGTAGAAGTATCATAGTAGAATCATGAATTCATATTTCAAACTAGATAGACACGCAACTTACAACATACATATGTAGCTATGCTGTATACATATTTCAGTTATTTTGTAGAGAAATCTATACTGATACCCATTTAATGCAGGTGACATTCAGTAACACCAATTTATTGAAATCATAATTAATTTGCAAATTTACAAATTGAATTTCATATTAAATCCCTTTTTCGACGCCCATCAGGTCATTAAAATTATTCGTCTCCCTTTATATATACCTATATACGTACGTATATAATAATTGAGATATCCTGTGAAATTTTCTAGAATTGAATCGTGAATATTTAATTGGTTACTCTCTCAGGACGGGACCCCGGATGTGTTTTCGACAGGGTTTTCGACCACAACCGCAGTATTACATTTAAATTTATATTGCTAGCCAATTTCCATACACCCTTTTGGAGAAATTCCGGTAAAATGAAAGTGGAATACATACTCTGTTGAAATATGCTTTATAAATTCGAGAGGAGCTTTCATCAATCCTGCGCAATTTCAATAATGATGCCGATAGGAGGCTGTAATACCTATAATACCTGAAATGCCCTAGTTAAATTGAGACTCCATAGCAGACAAACGGATACAAATAGGCGTTCATGAGAGGTAGGCCCAACACCACCCACGGGAGCACTCAACATTAGACCTATGATGCGGGAACCAACATGTAAATTCAATGGGAGACCCCATCCTCTTCCGGAAGTACCTGCTTAAAAGAGACGTTTAAAGCAACAAAGATATGTGTACATATGTATCCTAGATGTGTCCTATAGTTTGTGAACGAGAAGGTACAGGAGAATGGTAATAGCAACCTACCTATATAATTTTGGGAATCCGACCGACAATACAAAGGGGAAATTGAATGTTCCAATTCTAAAAACATCCGTGATTTGATAATTGGAAACCTTAGAATAATTACTTTATCTGTTACCGGACTTTTAAAAACAAATCATTAAAATGTATTTTGCAGTTCGTATAGGATATCAATTAAAAATTGATGTTGAAATCCAATCTCAACTTTTATCATCTCTTCGTACAATTACCAAAACAGAGACTACCAGAGACTTGGGCAAATTAATTTTGAAGTCCAACAAAGAGTTAAATTTCCTTTCTTTCCAAATTCGAAACTCTTTGAAAGTTTCTACCGATATATTGCAAAATGCTGCAAATCGATATAATTAAAAAGAAAAAAATCACAGCTAAAAAAAGTAACAACATTTGCAAGAGCTTGAGCATAGTTTGACATAGCGAGACAATTAGTGTATGAAAGTATAGCATGCAGGAGTGGTGTCGTCTGACTCGGAATTGATTCTCCTTGAAGGCAGTTAGATGCTGAGTGATAAACGACTGAGATTCAGTGCACCACGACTCCCCGTATGTAAATAGAATTTTTATTAAATTCGGCTGTCTGGCCATGACTTTGCCCAAGTTCTCGAGCTGGAGTGATTTCTGCAGGAACAACAGAATGGTGTCCGTGCCGAGATCCATCAAATCATGGTCGTCACCCATCCAGGGAGGGTGGTAATCCAATTTGGGCCTCCTGTTGCCACGGCTCCATGTAATGTTTTCCGCCATCACGCGGAAATGTGCCACTTTGCCAACATTTTCATCATCCGTCGCATCATCAATTTCACCTTTGCCGGAGTTTTGTGGCAATTCTGCTAAATTTACGTCGCTGTCGCCGGAATTTCTCAGCGGAAGCACCCTCATGGTCTTATCAGAACTCCCAGCCAACCCCATGAGAAATTCGTCGAAATTATTGAGCCCCCTGTGAATGTCCTGCGTGGTGAAAATTACCAAATTCTTTATCGTGGTCCTGTGATTTGATATAATGGCCCTAACAATGGCTGTTGCATGTTCGGGACACAAGATCTCTCCCGCCTTCAGTGGCACTGAATCAAGCAATTCTCGAGATTTTATCTCACTCCTTGGGTCTCGCACTTCATTTGAGGTGGTTAAATGGCACAAGACGGCCACAACAAGGAGGATGTGAAAGGTCCTCTCATTCATTTCCACTATTTTCCTCTCCTTATCACTTTTCAACACAAACTGCAATGTTGGTAAATGTATGAGAATATCAGCAGTTCAAAAGCAGTTCGCTAGATAAAGTAAAATACAGAAAAATCCTTTTTTGTGGACAGAATGGCCGATGCGGAAGCAATTTTAAGGGAATACCCTCAATGGCGCGGATATAAATTCCATGTCCAGTCCAACTCAGAGCTTTGGCGTTCTCTGTCAAGAATAAATCTCTGGCCAAATCCACTTGTTTCGTGTGGCGAATATATAGTATGTCAGTCATAAGGTAATCAGTTGAATGGAATTTTCACAATTTATAATTCTTCAATTTTTGTTTGATATTTCTTTACTACATTTCTTTATTTCTAAAATAATAGCTCATGATTACAATTATTAAGTTGTTATTTAGATTACAATCATTCCACTAAAATAATTATTTTTAAATAGATACATTTCAAAGAGAAACACAATAAGGCTAATTGAAAGTCCAAATGCCAATATATAAAAAGCTGCTTGGAGGTGGCTAAGAGTTAAAATTATTGCGTGCTGCTCAATGAATTGGCGATTTTGGTGGCTACCTTCTAAAGTAAAGATTCGCATTGTATCATCATACCATTTCCGCACGAGTCCACTTTGGGCGAAAAGTGACAAATAGTGTGATGCCGTATGCAAGAAAATCGATGACTTGGGAAACAGGTATGCTAATCGATATGATCTGAAAGGTTTTTAAAAGAATATATTTGCACGTGTTAAAAAAAAAAGTGATGCCGACGTTGCAAGAAAATGGTCTGTGATTTAATGTAGGTACATGTACAACACACCTTGGACACTCTTTTATGACATGAATCAATGGCTCTCCATCTTGTCTCACGAATTGCTGGAATATCTTCGGCATATCAACTAATCTCTGAAGGGCTGCTAAATCTCCCTTCGAGGCAATTTGGTATAGTATTACATCGTTTTCTTCTATAAAGGTGAACATTTTTCGTCTCAAATTACCTATAATAGAAGCAAATCACGATTTCACGGTGTGTCATCTCTTATAAACGAATTCATGCTCAGCATTCAGATTCTTTTCATTTGACGTAGAAAGAGCAGCATAGAAAAGTTCTCACCCAATTTTGTTCCTGGTGGTTCAGATCCTAGTGCATCAACAATTAATCCAGCATGTACAACAGCAATTGGTATTCCACTTTTATCAAGATCCTCAAGTGTATCGATATTACGATATGATATTGAATTTGTATAAATATTTACAAGCGAGCCCTTAAAATTAATTGATTTGATTAGATTTAAAAAGAAAGATCTAAAATCTATTTATATCAAAGTAAGAGAATCAATAATCATTATAAATTTGGTTCATCTTTGATCATGAATTTATTTTTGATGTTAAAACACACAGGATCTAAGATCCTATAGGAACGAACGAAAAGTAAGATAAACAGATTGAAAGCGAATAAATATTTATTTTGCGTGAAAAATAGTGTACGTTCTAAGCACGTGTGAGGTACAGTATACCCAAAAAGAAAAAAATATCCTGTAATATTGTTTCAATAGCAGGGAGCATATTAATTTGGAAGCAACCTTCATTAATCTTACCGCAATTTCAATAATGATGCCAAATACGATGGAAGGTTGTATTACCTGAAATGCTCCAGTTAAATTGAGACTCCATAGCAGACAAACGGCAACAAATAGGCGTTCATGAGAGGTAGGCCCTATACCACCCACGGGAGCACTCAGCATTACACCTATTATACGGAAACCGACATGCAAATTCAATGGGAGACCCCATCCTCTTCCGGTAGTACCTGGGTAAAAAGAGACGTTTAAAGCAACACATGTATGTATGTATAGTTTGTGAACAAGATGGGAAAAGGAAAATAGGAGAAAAAGCTATATAATTTTGGGAGTCCCTCTGTATACTATATATTTACAAGGAAAGAAATTGGGTTCATCTCCAGATGCTCAATGTTATATACCTATCATTTGAAAATTGCCATCCTTTGCGTTTTTCTTACATTCTTCTCTACTAAATTGCATGGCATATAAAGACACCACAGATAATCCGTAGTACCCAATGGCTACAAATAAGATTGTCAGTATCATTGTCAGCCAAACTTCTGGTTCAAAGCATTTTGTTATTAGCAGAGAGTGTGGTATCTATAAAAAAAAATTAAAATAATTTTATCCTAAACCTATATTATATTTATTATTAAATTTTGTTCAATTTGATGTGGATAGCCAAATTGAAAATCAGTATTTTTTATTAAAGAAAAAGATTTAATTTAGTCGATTGGTTCAATTTTGGTTATCCTTCTGTAATATTTGAACTCACCAAATCAGCAGACCTAACAACAATACAAAGTCTATCGCCATCAATGGGCGTTGAAAATTGTAAATCCCTGCTCTCATAATCCTTCACAAAAAAGCCATTCATTATAAAATCTGCTCTTTCATAAATAATATCTCCTAGAGCTCCATTGAATGTTCCATTTTCCTCCTAAGGAAATAATAAATGGATATCATTTTGGAAGAGTTCTTTTGAAATCAAACAAAGTTATAAATTGCATTCATTAGACATAGTTTTGCATCAAGTGTCATAAAAAATATTACTAGATATTTGAATGTTAAGATGTAAAAATCACAATTTAAACGACTAAAAAAATGCCACCTGCCTTAAATCCATAATCTTTCTTATCGGATGGCAGCATTATGTTGGGTGTGAACTTCATTCGGCGTGCTAGCTCCTTGAGTACTTCTATATCGAGACCAAAATATGCGTCAGTATCATTAAAAGGAAACTTCCTTGCCTCAGGTGGTATATTTCGCTGAAGTATTCTAGAGCTTGCTTTCAGAAATGCCATTGCCGTTGGGAAGAATACTAATTTCAGAGGAAAGTCATTCAATTGAATCTCCTTATCCATTATCGGCAATACATAAGAAGTTGAATTTGTATCAGACGTCATTTGCATAGAATTAATTGCATTTCCTAATGTTTCTTTTGATTTATCCTCATAAGATTGTTGAGTTTTGCTGTCGTCTTCTGTAGATGAGTTCTCTTTGCCCAATCTTACGCCATTTAAGTATATCGTCTGGAGGCGACCCCATGCTTCTGTTGAATCATCGCGCTTCGCAAAGGCGTCGTACATAAATAAATTATTTATATAACATTGTTCGTCACCATTGGATTTGCCACCATCAGTACAGAGAGGGATAACGTACAGGAAGTGGTGTCGTCTGACTCGGAATTGATTCTCCATGAAGGCAGTTAGATGCTGGGTGATAAACGACTGAGATTCAGTGCACCACGACTCCCCGTATGTAAATAGAATTTTTATTAAATTCGGCTGTTTGGCCATGACTTTGCCCAAGTTCTCGAGCTGGAGTGATTTCTGCAGGAACAACAGAATGGTGTCCGTGCCGAGATCCATCAAATCATGGTCGTCACCCATCCAGGGAGGGTGGTAATCCAATTTGGGCCTCCTGTTGCCACGGCTCCATGTAATGTTTTCCGCCATCACGCGGAAATGTGCCACTTTGCCAACATTTTCATCATCCGTCGCATCATCAATTTCACCTTTGCCGGAGTTTTGTGGCAATTCTGCTAAATTTACGTCGCTGTCGCCGGAATTTCTCAGCGGAAGCACCCTCATGGTCTTATCAGAACTCGCAGCCAACCCCATGAGAAATTCGTCGAAATTATTGAGCCCCCTGTGAATGTCCTGCGTGGTGAAAATTACCAAATTCTTTATCGTGGTCCTGTGATTTGATATAATGGCCCTAACAATGGCTGTTGCATGTTCGGGACACAAGATCTCTCCCGCCTTCAGTGGCACTGAATCAAGCAATTCTCGAGATTTTATCTCACTCCTTGGGTCTCGCACTTCATTTGAGGTGGTTAAATGGCACAAGACGGCCACAACAAGGAGGATGTGAAAGGTCCTCTCATTCATTTCCACTATTTTCCTCTCCTTATCACTTTTCAACACAAACTGCAATGTTGGTAAATGTATGAGAATATCAGCAGTTCAAAAGCAGTTCGCTAGATAAAGTAAAATACAGAAAAATCCTTTTTTTTTGTGGACAGAATGGCCGATGCGGAAGCAATTTTAAGGGAATACCCTCAATGGCGCGGATATAAATTCCATGTCCAGTCCAACTCAGAGCTTTGGCGTTCTCTGTCAAGAATAAATCTCTGGCCAAATCCACTTGTTTCGTGTGGCGAATATAGCGACTGCCAGTCACAAGATAATGAGTTGAATGGGATTTTCTCAACTCTGAAATTGACTTTTGTATACGAACCAACAGAGATATGCTGGACGAAGCCTCTTATGCTGGCAGAATGGTGTACTCAAGCGAAGCACTGAAAACTCACCAATTTTCTGACCATCTCAATGGGCCCCACCCGCAGCACCACTTATTGCTTATTCCATTCAATTTTAAACTCTCTTCAAGCTATGGTGAACTTTCCTCCTCAATTCTACTGTTACAATGGGAAATCCTCGTGAAAAGCACTTCCTTGTTACAAATGCTATAGCAATGCAATCATTAACGCCTTTTTATATGAGTCTGATCTGAAATTTTTCATTCTTTATACATTTGTTTTGTCATATCAAGGGGAGAGTGTTCCAATTATTCATGTAGCTTATAATTCAGTAAAATAAAACAAAAAAAATTTTTTTGTATTTTTTACTTACATTGTATCAAAGGTTGAAAGGTTTTATTTTTACCAATTTTTAAACAATGTTATTTTTTTTTCAATAATATTATTATTGTAAATTATTAATTGGGTTATTTAAACAAACTCTCTTGGGGGTTGGGCCACCTACCAAGCGCGTCCCCGGGTGGTGGATAGGGGAACGGCTGCGTTGGGTTAATACCGTCCGCAGTTAGCATTAGGTATAGCTAGTAGTACGTGTTGGTGAAGTGCTCTTCACGCCCACGATAAACCTATGGTAAAACCTATGCCGCGAACCAGCCCATTTCCGTCCACGCCGGATAATGCAGGTTTAGCTTGGGGCTACCTTCCCCTTCTTGTAAAAAAACCCCTGGTGAGAATGAATTAAGGAGCCTCGGATCTGGACTGATACACCGACGACGACCAAAGCCTAGTAAACCGGACAATGATTTACGCATTTTCTCATGGAACGTGCGCTCCCTGTATAGAGCTCGCGCGGCAGCGCAACTGGCCGATACCCTGTCCCACGATAAGTGAGAGGCTGTGCACTCTGCGCGTGCGAGGCAAATTCCAGAACATCAGCCTCATAAATGTTCATGCCCCTACGGAGGATTCCAGCGAGTCGGAAAAGGATAACCTCTACGATTTGGTGGAACAAGCCCTCAACGCCTGCCCAAGATATGATGTCAAAATCGTTCTTGGGGACATGAATGCAAAGATAGGGAGGGAACCAGTCCACAGGCGGTATACTGGTGACCATAGCTTGCATGAGAACTCCAATGACAATGGACAACGCATCATCAATCTCGCCGCTGCACACAACCTGGTGGTTGGGAGTACCCGGTTCGCGCGGAAAAACATCTACAAAGCCACTTGGGCTTCACCGGATGGAATAACCTTCAACCAGATTGACCACGTGCTGATCGACCGCCGACATCAAACGTCCCTACTGAACGTGAGAACGTTCCGTGGAGCAAACGTCGATTCTGACCACTTCCTCGTTGGGGCTGTGTTCAGAGCTCGGGTGGCCACCTTCAAAGGGGTGGCAGCAACAAAGTCGGTGAAGATCAACATAGAAGCACTGAAAAATGAGCAGCTTCGTGCAAAATATGCAGAGGAAGTTGATGCCGCCCTTGCAAATAATGCAAGTGGACCTGGAGACGGGATGCCCATCAACGACATGTGGGAGCATGTTAAGAGCGTCGTCATTGGGAAGGCCTCCACCACCCTTGGCCTCGGTCGGAAAGCAGATCGGAACGACTGGTTCGACGATGAATGCAAGCTAGCCACTGAGCAAAAGAATGCAGCATACCGAGCTATGCTGAGTTCAAGAACACGATCACGCGTGGAGTCTTATCGGGATCTCAGAAGAAAGGAGAAAAAAGTTCACCGACGGAAAAAAGAAGCTTGGGAAAAAGAACTAGTCTGTGAACTAGAAGGATACAGGAAGCAGCCGCACCAGGCGCGGAGATTTTACCAGCGTGTTCGCGGGATGAAACCGTATACACCGAAGTGTTCATCTTGCAGGGACAAACAGGGAAACCTGGTCTCCGATCAGGAGGGCATCCTGGAGCGTTGGGCTGAGCATTTTGATGAACTACTGAATGGGCAGCTCGAGGACGAGGTGACGATTCCACACCTTCAAGCCAACAATGACATGCTGGATCCACCGAGCATGGATGAGACTATGGCTGCGATTCGGCGGCTCAAGCACAATAGAGCGCCGGGGCCTGACGGAATCGCATCAGAGCTGCTCCAATGTGGGGGGGACCGTTTGCACTCAGGTCTCCATCAATTGGTGCTCAGAGTGTGGGACGAGGAGGTGATGCCAGCGGATTGGAAAATAGGCGTCATCTGTCCCATATTCAAGAAAGGAGATATCACCAAGTGCAGCCAATATAGAGGTATCACGCTGTTGAGTACCGCCTATAAGATATTCTCCTCTATCCTACTTGGTCGGATAGCCCCATACGCCCAAGCCGCAATTGGAAACTATCAGTGCGGCTTCACCCCAGGAAAATCAACAGCCGACCAAATCTTTTCCCTGAGGCAATGCATGGAGAAGATGAGAGAGTATGACCAAGTTCTCCACCATCTCTTTATCGACTTCAAGGCGGCCTACGACAGCATAGCCAGGGTGAAACTCTACGTTGCCATGAGGGAATTAGGCATCCCTGAAAAGTTGATAAGACTGACCAGAATGACCATGACCGATGTGAGGAGCAGAGTAAAGGTGGACGGATCGCTTTCAAGGGAGTTCCACGTCAAAAATGGACTCAGACAGGGGGACGGACTCTCGTGCGTTCTCTTCAACCTGGCACTTGAGAAAGCGATTCGAGACTCCGGCGTGCGCATGAGGGGGACCATACTCAATAAGTCCACGCAGCTTCTCGCGTATGCTGACGATATAGACATCATGGGGCGCAATTCCCGTGATGTCAAAGAGTCCTTCACCCAGATTGAACGCTCTGCGCAAGATTTGGGGCTGCACATCAACGAGGACAAAACAAAATATATGGTGGCATCGTCAGCAAAAACGCCAACTACGACTCCAACCTCATCTACGGAGAACATTGGTCAAGTAGAAGTCGGAAACTACAGATTTGAGGTCGTAGAATCCTTCGTCTACCTTGGGTCCACAATAACAGCCGACAACAACACCACCACCGAAGTCCGCGCGCGGCTGTTAAAAGCAAACAAGGCCTACTTCAGTCTATCAAGACTCTTCAGATCCAAACACCTGTCCATCAAGACAAAGCTCCTGCTGTACAAGGTCATGATCTTGTCCGTATTCGAAAGAAGGATCCTGCGAAGGATTTTTGGCCCAGTATGTGAGGGAGGACAATTCCGCAGTCTATACAACCACGAGGTGTACGAGCGCTACCGAGAGGTAAATGTCGTCAAGCAAATACGCCTTAATAGACTGCGGTGGGCTGGTCATCTAGCACGTATGGATGAAGACGACCCAGCTCGGAAAGTCCTCTGGGGTAGAGTCTATGGCACGAGGCGACGAGGAAGGCCCAGCCTCAGATGGATCGACGGCGTGGACCAGGACGCCAAGTCAATAGGGGTGCCGAACTGGCGGACAGTGGCGCGGGATAGGGACAGATGGAGGAGGATCCTCGATCAGGCCAAGGCTGGAGACCAGCTGTAGTGCCGGTTAAGTAAGTAAGTAAGTAAACAAACTCTACTGGGTCAGAAATGTAACATTCGTTCGTTTATAGGAAAAAGGACAGGAAAATAGCAAAGTAAAACGAACTGACTAATAGTCAACTTATTAGCATGATATTTATCTTTGATACGATAGCACCCTAGCATTGTTGACCCTGTCAAAGGAACATTTAATAAAATTTACGTATTTGTTACACTACCTAGCAAAAGTATATGATTCGAATAAGGCAGCGTCGTTTTACCTTTTGAAGTTCAGAAAATTTAAAATAGGGCATATACTTGTGGAAAAATTATGCTTATTTAAAATGATAAAATAGTTTAAAAAAAAACATAAAATAATATTATTCTCAATCATTTAATTGCCTTAATTTGTTTAAAACATTTTCTCACTTGCTGTAGACCAAAGAGTTTTACCCCAAAACCCCTAAATTGCCTTGTAATGTTTGTAAATATTTTGTATGTAGTACATGTTAACTCACATTGGTGGCTTTATTTACAAAATCTCCAAATTAATTACCTCATATCAGTCAAAAAGCGAACAATGGCACTGATTGAATGTGTAGACCAGTAGTGGAACAATTCAAACAATTATTTGTATTTATTAAAAAGAAAAAGTTTTTTCTAATTCATATCCGTATAATGCAGAAAGCTCCGAAAAAGCCAAATACTTTTTTTTGTCGAGTAATTCATAAAGCTTTTTAAGAATTCCATAAAAAGATTTTACTTATAGAAGAATGTTTTGTTTTTAAATACATAATATGTCGCTTGGAGAGAATAAAGTTTTGCTGAAGAGAAATTTAGTTTTCTATTCATAAGATCTGCATTCTTATTTGGTCACTGAACATGCAAACATTATTATTATTAATTTTTAATTAGTTCAAAAATGTATTTTCACATTAAACGAAAGCTACCGTATATACAGTATGAATTAATAATGTGAAAATTGTATATCTAAGAATTTCTGTGAAACAAAAAGAAATCCGTTTACTCCTGTGGAATACATTATGTTCCTGCTATGTACATACAAAATGATAATACATTTTTATTGTCATGCAAGCATACGAATATATAGCAAGGAGTGTCTTTCGTCGGGAAGAACACAATAAAAAGTTGATGAAAGTGCTTTAAGAGATATTTTTCTCTTTCCATGGGACAAGAAAAATCTTTTCTATGTCATATTCTCCTTCAGTCTTCTCATCTATTTTTTTCATATACGTACTTAATACAATTACATACCGTGCCAAATATTTTTTTTATATGACAAGATGCGTGCGAAGACGTGAAATTCAATTTGTTAAAAATACAACAATGAGCATTTGGTGATGATGGCAGAGAGGGAATTGAATGAAAAACCACCGCCAAGGGAAAATTCGACAGAAAAGTAAAGGATGAGGGTGTGTGATTGATGAAGGCATGTCGGCATCTATACCGATAAAAATGTTACACACATTTTTCTGCAAGAGACGAAGATGCTGTCATGATTCGATTTTATCGACAACACTTTAGTTAGATGTATACATGCGGTACATGCATATATGTATGTATAATCATGTATGTATGTATAATCGCTTCGAGGAGCTACAATCCATGACATGCATGTTGCAGAATAAGATAAAAGAAGAACATTAGGAGCCAGAGCTTTTAATATTCTGCATCCTATTGAAAAGTTTCTTCATCTTTTCCGATTTACTATTATATAAAGTTTTCAGAGTTCTTGGAATGAAGTTAGTTTGCAATAAAAGTGTTCTGTCTTCTGTGAAAATGTCTCATCTGATGAATCAATCAATCATTTTTGTCTTATATACTTATTATAGGTAGATTACGTAATGTAGGTATAACAAACTTTTACCAACAATTTTCTTCCTACACCCCACCTATCTGTATAGAAGAGAAAATGATACAAAGCAGAGCAATTTAGAGTAAAACTTTCTGCATTAATTTCTCAGATGGCCCCTACAGAAACGATTTCACATCATATTGCACCTGTTCTACATATAAATTACATGCTCTCAGTACATTTTGTGCTTCACACTTCTGCTTTTCGTAGTTAATTTCCCCCCTAAGTTGTATCCAGTGTGGTGAAGATTCATCACTTAATATTTTCCTCGATACATCACACGCCTCTGCGCAATCTTTCGCTCTTCCTGTTCTCTGACCAGCAAGACAGGCAAAATGGCAAATAAATTTTTCTCATGAGACGCTTTCGCCACGGTCGTCTCTCATACAGCATTAACTGCAAAATGTATGTGGAGCTTTGTCTTCTGGGAAATCTCACAGCACTGACATGGATGGAAAGTGTGATGACTCCCGTAGCCCACATGCCTCTCTGTGGGCGATGTTTCCCCATGAAACAGCTGATTCTATATTTCTCACCATTTCCCCTTCAAGAGCTTGCGCGGAAATTCATATTTTAGGAATTCTATTACCTATACCCCATATACCACATACATAAGGCAATGTTTCATTGCGACGTGTGTGGTTTAAAATAAGCTTTCCGTAGGGCTTTTTCCTCTATGTATGTTTAGCATAAAAATGCAAAGCTCGTATACCTATGTATATCTACTATAATTTTATATGTATGTATATACTTGGCTTCTATCACACATTTCATGGTATTAACAGAATATGCTTTATATTATTTTAAATAGAAAGATCCTTCAATTTTCACAATGCGTTGCAAATATAAATATTATAATGTATATTTTATTATTAGTTTTTTTTTAAATCAAATATTACACATAATTTATTTTTAAAGTATCCACTAATTTTCATAAATTTAACTTACAAACACTTATGCTTAAACCATATCTTACTCCCCATATCACAAAACCAACAATTATCCAAATAAACACAACAAACTTATTGATTACCTCAATTTCGATAAGATTAGGTATAGGTACATATCTGAATGCTAACCGTTTAACAATATTGCTGGAAACTAATGGAACTTATTGAAATCCTGTATTTTCTAATAATTTTTATATATTAAATGGATTAAGAGATTTATGATTTCGTGAGAAAAACAATTTTGTTAAGAACAATTTGAATAGAATATTGTAAGTTTAAGCAATAAATTGGGCGTGGAAGTAAATCATACCACAATCTTCGAAGGAGCAAGACATGTGAATTCCAATTATTTTTTGTTGTTTTTTTTTATTCAGAGATTAGATAAAAAAAAATTAATATTATTGATTTATACATTTTATTCAATTAAAGACTTCAGCATCGAACATATTATAAAACAAGAAAAGTTTTTTTTTCAAGACTTTTCTCATATAGTAAGAGATTGATGATTAATTTGTTTAGGTTCTTTTTGCGGTACAAATATTGCTAGTAAAACATATATTTTATGCCATGTATACACAAATGATCGTGTTCTCGTGAATAAATATGCTGTAGGAAGTAAGCACAGTAGGAGCACCGCATGAAAAGTTTTGTATTTAATCGAAACTTTTCGCAATAAATTCCCAAAAGATTGATATACTATTCAACTATGTATATATGGTTTTATTTTTGTACATTTATTTGGGATGTCGTATACGGAAGTTAGTCTCTTTCTCGATACTTGCAGGAATGGAACGAGAAGTTCCCGTGTAGTCGCATAGTCGTTATGCAATAATTACATGTACAGTGTTAAAGCATGTTGCCCCGTCCAGAGGCAAAGTGTCACCAAAGAGTGTCGAGGAAGGGTAAATACAAACATCTCGCAACAGTTGCTGAAGACAAAGGCTTTCTTGTTGCTTTCGTGTACTGAATTAAGCAGACCTAACTACATAGAGTATATTGCATAGTTATGCCTATAAGATAAATTTATTCCTCCTGACTACCATATTGTGTACCAACAAGAACATTGGTCTTTCGTTTCAAAAGAAATGTTAACAATCTTCTTCATATTCAGACACCCTGTGCAATGTATTAGAGAATGTATGGGTATATGTGTACTAAATATATAATAACTAGCCATAAATCACACAACTGGATTCCTATCGTAATTTACCCATTGTCCGTACATACTCGAAATACAAAAGATGGGGGTTTCGAAAGAGGATGATCCCTTTTGCTGCACATCCATGCACGGTAGTATACAGGATTATTGAGTCGTGTCACGTTTTATTGAGTTGCTTCCATAGTACTATATATCGTTGTGGTATCATTTTTATATTATTTTGCACATAGCATCCCTGGAATTTATTATTTGCTTGACCGAAGCTTTGAAATCATCATGGCAGGTGTTGGGTGAGCCTCGGAATGCATTCTTGTCATATTTTCAATTATTTATTGACTTTACACACTAAATTATTTATATTTTAACACAATTTATAATGTGAATTTTAAATAAATAAAAAAGGCATGTCAAGTCTACAAATAAATTAAAGGAGTTTTGAATTTAAATTTTGCCAAACTCGAAATTTTAATTTAATTTTAAAACTTTTAAACATACTTACTCAAGATCCGGTACCTACTTCCAAAACTTTTGCATAAAATGACTTTAAAAAGTCCCAAATGAATTGAACAAGAATTATTCGCATAATTTTCCAATAATACATTTTATTGCCGTTATTACGCTAAACAGAGCTTTTTTTTCTAATATCCATGTTCTTTCTATGCTGTATTATGTATATATTTATAAATGCTCAACACTAATCAATATTTTTCAATTTAACTTCTTATGTGCCCTACAGATTATATTTTATGTATGTATATATATTTCCATTTCTTCCCTTATATTGACACTCGCTGTATGTGTATGTATATACACAGTGATCCATTTATCAGAGTATTTTAGATTGTTGTTTAACTGTGTCATTTTTTTCTTTTTTTTTTTACTTTATATATTATCTTATAATTAGAATACATACATGTTGTTTATATTTATTAACAATACATGCTTTTCTTTTTTATAATGTTATGAGTATAAACATTTTTTTTATCTATCTATTTATTTTCATATACAATTAATACATTTACTATTATATGTATATGTATATATTTTATTGGTATATTGATTTAAAATAAAAAAAAAACAAATGCTTCATTATATGTATATATATATTTAGTATAAGCAAAAGATAAATAAAATTTTAATTATATTTTATCTAAAAGGTCCCTCAAATTATTCACTTAAACTTTTATCGCTCTTTTGGATTAAACTTGGGAATATAAGGTGTCTTATTTATTGAGTGCCATGGAATGTTAAATTGTCCAAATTTGGGTATTTTCGTCATCAAAGTGCTCAAATTTACCTTCACCTCCTACCCTGGGTGCAAGTGGTAGAGTAACTTTCCTTTCAGATGATTTAATTACGTAATAGTCAATTGAATTGGATGTTGCCGAAACGATGGAATGGTCCGAAATGGGGGAATGTTTCAAGGAGAAGGAATTCGGAATGAATTCATTGTGAAATTGGATTCTCTCAATGCGTGAGATCCCCCCATTATTGCTCCTACTAATTTTGCACTCAGGCATATGATTACTCATTTGCCATTGTTCTACGTTTATATTTGGCACAGGATACCCTTGTGGCACCTTGGATTTCTCCAGGTGCTCTTCAATCTTCGTATTTGTAGTCTCTTTGTTGCTCTTGTGCATTTCATCCTCTTTCAATTTTACTTTGGTGTCATTTTTCGCATTAGAATGCCTCGTCGGGGGCTGAGGTGAGTCAATATTCATGGCTTTTTCATCCCTACGGGGGACAGAATCAAAAATGGAATCAAATTCATCAAACGCACGGCTATGGTTTTTCTTGAAAATATCCACATCCTCTCTCTGTCGGTGACTCCTTGCTATTTTCAATCTATTTTCCATTAAATTCACTTCTACACGCGCCTGTGTACTTTCAATTTCCACACTCGGCAATTTCCCCCCAATATCCTTTCTTTCTGCGTTAATGGTGGCAGGAGGTGAAGCCATAAGTTTCAATTGGGACAATTTAGTTTTCTGCGACCTCTTCACTTGACGCTTACGTCGCGGTGGCGCAACCACAGCTGTACGTGTCTCCGCGGTATCCTTCTTCACCCACTCAGGATTCACATTTCGCTGCACTTCCTCTGTATTCTCCCCTGTGTTCTCGTCAACCAACTCAATGCCTTTTTGGCACGGTTCAAATTTTTCATGAATCATCGCCTTTGGATCCCGAGTCTTTTTGCCACTTCCGCCATTCTTTGTTGGAATATGCAAAATAATTCCATGCTGAGAGGCCCTGCTACGGTCACACTTCAGTGCATACAAGCCGTAATTTTCACACTGCGGATTCCGCTTTGATGCTGAATCCAATTTCAGGGATGAAATCGTCGAAATGCGCGAATTTGGATATTCATGATGATCCACATAAAAATGAAGAGTTGCCATTGTGCTCTGAATTGTTTCCGATATGCGCTTGCAATTGGCTCTCTTCCGCATGTTTATAAACATTTCTCTATTTATCTTTGCTATTCGAGGCACTTTGAGGGGTGGCAATAAATCTGGAAGTGCACAAGAAATGGGAAATTGTATACTGGAGGTGTACTATAAATATTATTGTTTCTTCTGGGTATTATTTGAGCTTTTCTCATAGTACTTTATGCAATTAATGGAAAACATAAGCAAGGGATAAACTTAAGGAATTTAGATAATTATTAAAATTTACAAACTTTTAAAAAACTCCATCCTTTCAATTAATACAACTTTATTTGCACAAGTAAAAGTGCTAAATTCAGAAGCTCTACCCAGGGATTCTACCTATAAAATATAATTGCACTTTTACATCGTTGTTCACGAAATATCGAAATCTACTGAGGATTGTGTTGCATTTTCTGTGTCACTACGCATAAATTCTCCAATATTGCTAATTGGATTGCGATTGCTCTTTTGTTTACACTGCATACAAGCACACAGGAAGAATAAGCCATATACATTGTATAAAGTTAGGTAAATGCTCCCTGGGTGACCATATTCGTTTTATTTGAGCATCTGCCCCATGATAAAAGGCGACTGCTGGAAAATTGGCTCATTTTCAATTTCCTGAAACCGTACGTATGACACATATTCTGCACACTGAACTTAATATAGAATTTTGCGGATAATATCCTTTGATGGCTGCTCAAGGATCTTAATGATGGCATAAATGGAATAAAAAATCTTCGTTGGTTTTTTTTTAATATGTAGTAAAAAAAAGATTAAAAATCATGATTCGCCCCTCTGTAGTTGCACGAAATATCCATTATCGTTATGGCTATTTAATCTTCAAGAAGTGAATGTAATATGTGTAGGAGCTGTAGGAGTTATTCATCTTTCCTAAAGAAATGTGAGAGCTGTTATTATTTGAAAATATATATAACTCAATGGTGAACATTTCGTGTGGGTTTTTAACTCTTTTCTCAAGTATTTTATTTCATGTGCAACGTGTGCAAGGCAGTCAAGAAGTTATAGTTTCCTTTATGTAATCGCAAAAGATATTAACACTCTAAGGCGTTATTCTAAAAACTTCATAAACGTTGGAAAATGAAGAGATTTTATGATTTTGGGATCTATGTACGTATATATATACTGTATATATAGGATGGATTGAGATTTTGGAAATTCAATGGAATTTAATATGCATGCATGGGATGCATGGATTTTGAATCACTTCAGCTGAGATCCATAAAACAGGTGCTTTATGGCAAACACATAAGTGAGATCAATGTGAGAGCATACATATATGTGGATATAGCAAATATCCGAGATTTGCGGTATTTTCCAAGAGCATCGTTGATAGTTTCTATTTGTTTGCAAATTCTTGTGAGAAGTTTGGGTTAATTAATTATTCATCAACTTTTAACGATCTCATAAACTATTAACGATAGCTTGAGTGGAGTGAATTTTGTTGGAGTATTTATCAAAATAAAAGAGCTTTCAAAGCTTAATTTATCCATTTCATGACCCTATGGTTGCATGAATTTATTAAATTTATACTTTTTTAAGTCTTTTAAGTATTATAGAACTTTGTGACCAAAATACTAAATATTTAATTAAATTTTACTAATTATTTCACCTATTTCTCTCCTCTAAATATTCACACCTTAAAGGAGTTCTAATTACGGAGTTAATTTAAATTAAATATATTATATTCCTACTTCCCTTTGAATTGAATGTCAAAATTGATATATATGAGACTTATGAGCTTAATGTGCGAATGCTAATACTCTATAATGTGAGTTAATGTTCCAATCTCACTGAAATCATTCATGCATTGCATATTACACATATAGGTGCGCTACATATGCACGTCTGAGCATTACATTATGCACATAAAAGTACTTAACTATGTGTATAGGGGCGGATTGAAAAACTAACATTTTCAATGCAGTAGAATTTCTATTTAGAGAACACAGAAATTGAAAACAGAGGAAGTAGTATTCTCTAAAGAATTTGATTTAGTCCCCCTATATACATCAAAGTTCTTTTCTGACTTCAAATGCAGTCCTTGGAAGAAATCTGGGGAATTTTATAAAAGTTGTGAATTTTTAATGGATAAATTCTTACCCAATATTTGGCACATGTTATATGAAAACTTGCTTCTCTGCACATTCTGTTGGCAACGAAAGAGGTTGTGGGCGATTTACTGGTGCAATTGTCGTTCTCTTTAGTTCCTTTGCAGGAGTGACTGGAAATTTTTGGTGTCCAAAGAATTTTTTCTGAATATTCATCTTCATTTTAGGCTCCTTCGGAATAATTGCAACAATCTGCAAAAGAAAATGTATTGTACGTAAATAAATGTACAATTTAATTCCTTTTTTAATGTTTATTATTTACCTTTGGCAAGTCGGGAGCACTTTTAGACAAAACCCCATTCGCATTGTTAGAGATTGACTTTTCTTCTTTGGCAACTTCGTGTAATTTAATTGACGATGCATAATCCATTTCAGGGGTTTTCATATCCCGCAAATAGTCGAAATTGTTGTTTGGTTTTCTCTCAAGAGATTCCTTCGACGCCATAGAGTCTTCTTTGGCGTTCAATTGTGTTTGTGGCTCATGCGGTGGATGCAATAACTGAGATACAACTAATTCCACAACACTACTCGAGGTTTGCAGCAATTTCAGTGCATCCGAATATGGCAAACTTAAGAGAGATATTCCATCCACAGCAAGAATCTACAACATTGAATAAATTGTATTAAAAGTTTAAAAAGTTTCTCTTTCTTTTTTACACTCATTATTATTAGCTGTGGAGCTCTTTCTTTTATATTACCTGATCCCCAACTCTTATACCACTCCTTGCACCAGGTCCATCTGGAACTAAATCCTTCACGTACATATTATTGTCTGATCCCTGAACAATACTAATTCCCAAAGTATATCCGCTGGATTTCTTTTCATCAACAACTACAGATTCTTGACTTCTCGACAGTAGCTTATTCTTCACCCTCATCAATTTCTTACTTATTCGACTGGGATTGAGGGTGGAGAACTTCACACGCTCGAAACTGCTACTCTTGGAATCGGAAACTTTATCCTTCACAATTTTGATTTTTGCAATGATTCTATCATTGGTTGAGGTGCTGCATGAGATATTGTTGAATTTATCCATTAATGTATCGGAAATACTCTCATTGGGTAGACTGTAGTTATTCTGCATACTCCTTATGGATGAATGAATGACATAAGCATCGCAAGTTGCTGGTGGCGAATCCGGGCGTTTCTCAATAGCATATAGAATCGATCCAAGACTTGTGCTCTTTAGTGAATTGTCCCCGTCTGAGTAATCACGTTCCATTAAATTCTCATTTATGGGTGCAAAACTTTGTTCGAAGAGACTGTAATTGCCCTCAGATCGTGCCGAATTCACAACATTGTCGCAAATATTGTCAAATGATTTGTTAAGGAATTGTGATGAGAAAACCCTTGTGCCCATTTTCACTTTGTTCCTTCCCCATGTTGCACTTCTCGGTGATGAATTTGTCGACACCGGAATTGATGATGGACATTCATTTTCCTTATTTTGCACCTCTTCACGTGTTATATGGGTACGACGGAGATTTTCAACTGCTGAAGTAATTTCAACGGAAGATTTCGATCTCTTGAGAAACTTTTGGCGTAATTTAATCAATTTGTTGTCATTCAACATAGACTTCTTTAAGTTTCTCATACGATTACCCTGTGGTTTCGTGGGTTTCTCAATCTTTGGTACAAATTCCGATATATTCTGCCCATCGTCATATTCATTGCTTTGATTCAATTTCCCCCTCAAAGGAACATTTAACTCACTTGATATCATCTTAAGTGAAGCAAATGAGTTACGTAGTGTCATGTAGAATTTATGATGATCCGAGGCGAGTGAGAAGGCAAAGTAACTCCTACGGAATTAATTAGTCAAATTACAAAGTGCTAAAGTGACAAAATTGTGCTTGAAATATTTTAACACTCACTTTCTTCCATCCATCCTGAGTTTATACTTAATTCTATTAGTGTCCTTTGCTTTTAGACTCTCAGAATTCCTCACGACTATACAGAGAATGTGCTTTGAGTAGCACAAATTCTCTATTTCCAACCACTCAAATTTCGCGTACAATTTTCTCTGATACAGTATTTTGGAATTTTCTGCATAAATTTCCAGGTGATTGTTTAAGTTTGGAGACAAGTTTCGATGGAAGAGGCAAATACCTCGCAATGAGATTGCCACAAAGACATTGATGCTCGTGTGCTCGTCAACCACCCAAATTGCACTGTAGAGATGCAATCCATACTCCTTTAACTCCTGCACGTAGCGTATAAAACTGTGTTCCGCCTCCAGTGGTAAGAGGCCCCGTTTGCGATAGTGCGAATTCCTCAAATACTGTGCCATTTCTCGATTCTTCTGGTAAACGCCTTCCGGCAAATAATGCGACAATGTAAAATATTCCATATATTTCATCTGCAACAGAAAATAACAATTATTATTCTTATTTCCATAAACAATATACTGCATCATGCCATACATTTTCTCTGAAGTCACCCACTTCAGCTTGCAATGCAAATCCTCCTAGAGTTATTAGATCATCGTCTGTACACAGAATATGTCGCTCCAGGATACTTTTTCTCAATTGTAAATACAGAGTATGTCGAGATTCCAATGAACTATGGGGGTAGGGGTAAAGGAATATAATTCACTCTCAATAGGCTTTATTTGCATAAATATTGCAGAATTATTTCAATTTACCTGATACCACGCAAAGTGGGTAAGTAAAATTTTATACGAATGAAAAGTGAAAACGTTATATTTTCCATCAAATTCTCCTTCTTTGATACATTTATCCATGCTTGGGGTGCAACCTTTAGAAGAAAAAGTTTAAAAATGTTTAAAATTTAATTAAAACTTTTCATTTTAATTAATACCTAATTAATCTTACCTTATAAATCTTGAGATCAAGTGGCAAAAATACAAAATCACCACCAATTAATGCACATATGCCAAGAAAAAAATTCTCCCCGCAATCTTCTGACTCCATTACAGCTTGGAAAACATCATGAGTTGTTGTTGTCACAGGATTACATAGAATTTGGATAATATGCCCATTGAGGAGTAAGACATTGATGGATCGACGACTTTGGCATTTTGCATCGGAAATATCAATCTGCTTGGGAGTCACGAAGGATTTAACAATGAAATCTGGACCCTTCTCACTGTATCCTGTCGATTTGCCCGGAATCTCTTCCTTTGCGTTTAACCGCATGCATCCGACAGGTCGTCTCACTTTCAGGGTTTGTGCGACTGTCTTGCCTTCCGTATGGAGATCCGGTAGGGAAATGCCACAACTTGTGAAGTCAATTTCATCAAATTTCCTATTGAAAGATTCATTTGTGGCCATTTCCAGCAAACATGTAGCTGATTTCGATGCATTCAGCATATGCTGACGTACACTTTGCAATTCCAACTGATTAACATCAATTGTATTCCGACGTAGTGTCTCCCTTTTGCGCTTCCTCCGAATCACCTGCAAAGTTCCCGAATTAAAGTCTTCACCGACTTTAGTGGGCTTCTGCTGTCCAATAATTGCAGCGCTGCTTTTTCCAACAGTATTTTCAACATTTTGCTGTTGCAATGGCATACGTTTCACCTCGAGTTTTTGCACCTTTCCATCCAATCCATCACGAAATATTTCTCCATGATCTGAACTTCTTCCCGAATCTGTGTCGCTCCTGAAAAGTTTTAAGGAAAAGTTAGAGGGTGGGAAAGGGGGGGGGGCGTAAGTAAAAGTGTGAAAACTCATTATACAAACTTGTGTTCTTCTTGAGATTTTATTTCATCCATGTGTCGGATGGGAATGCTGTGCTCCTTTTGATCGATCACTTGCTGAAACAATTCCATAACAGTGTGGGAGAAGGGTTTCACTTGATGATGAACTTTGCAGTACTCCGATATTACCTGGAAAGAAGTTTAAACATCAATTAAAAGAAGACTCTCATATACTTTTTTTTCCTATATAAATGCAAGAATTTTATTAAACTCTATTAAAACCACATAAAACAAGTATATTTAAAAAAAATATTTATTACTGAAAAATTTCTACAATTTCATCTTTAATATTGGAAAAAACATTTCCCATTTCCGCTTGAATTTTTTCCAAGATGATATCTTCGGTCAAAGAATTATATATTTCCTCACTTCCGACCGGAACGTAGGAGCACAATTCACAGAAGGCAATATTGAAGCCACTCAATTCCTTATCTTTTAGTAAATATCGATTGTCCCTCGGAAATATTAAAATTCTCTTGCATGTTTTTCCTTCGAATGAGCCCCTTGTGATAAAAATATTATGTGGAATCCCCTTCAGACATAAGAAGTTGACGAGCTGAAAGACTTTTGCTGACACTTGTTGTACACAGTCGGTGTCCTTAGCAATAAAGCACAGCCCACAGATGGGATATTTATCCTCCAACATATAAATAGACGGCCCAAGTCTATTGAGTGTCTGAAAAGATATTTTTTTGTTATATGTAGTTTATGGGAAATATAAGCTTCGAAGCCACTTTAATCCAAAGATTATTATCTTACAGCTGTGTCCACATATAATTCCCTCTGAATTAGAAGTAAATGCATATGTAGGTGATTCACAGAAGCCAATGCACCGGGACTGTTGTATCCAATTCTGTAGTATTTATTTTCCAGCTTATCCAAAAGCTTAAGAGAAAATTCCAAGGATTTCTGAGTAAGAATTTGCGGTTGATTTTTTTCAACATCAGGACACAGTAGACAGTGATTCTGGGTGAGAGGACTATTGTTGATAAGGAAGGACACCAACATTTCTTCATATTGTAATATGAACAAAACTTCTTCAGCCTTAACTTTATTAAAGTTAAATACATCCTTGTTGAAATGTGGTGTAACCGATTCAATAAACATTGGCTTTCTCCTCAACTGTGTTCGGTACTCATTTAACTGAAATAGCAAAAGAATTTATTACAAAAAAATTATATTTGATGTTTATTCATCACTTACCTCAATAAAGAAGCCAAAATATCCACTTAACACTTTACTCTTTGTAATACATAATTTATATTTAAAAAGATTTTCTTTACTTTCAGCTTCCCTCCATTTGGTTGAGATTAAATTCTCAAGATCCTGATTTGAATTCGAAAAATTTACCAATTTCACGTGCTCCATCGCGTGTTAAATAGAGGTTATGAGAATTTATTCACTTTGTCACAGAGCTGCATCATGTATAGATAAGAGAGGTAGTTCAATAGACAAATTTTAAGCTATTCAACTTCCAATTTAATTTAATTGACAACGGAGATGGACTTATCTCAGGAAATTTCGTTTTAAAAAATTTAAGTTATTTTTTAAATGGGCTATTCATTTCTGTAAATTTTTTTTATGTCATATTCATGTTAGGTGGAGGAAAAACTAAAAGCAAAGCTTACAAGTTACAGAGACGAATGAGAGAAAAGTTTAAAAATCTTTTTAAAAAAATTTAAAATTTTTAACAAAAAATGTACTTCCTTATTTTAAAATTTTCATTTCATTCTTTTGGAAAAATGCGAGTAATATTGCGGGAAAGAACTGTAGCACCACTGAGTAGCGGAAGCATAGAGCAGATGTCTCTGTGACTAGCATAGTCCACACTTAGCTTGGACACTTTGTTCCAAACTGTGTGGATTCTGGCCCTTTTGGAGAAATAGGGGGTGGGAAGAAAATGGTGGCAAAGCATTCATTGATTTGGCCTCGTGACTTCCCTCCTTCAAATCTATTTTCCACCATCTGCATGTAGTTGCTGGGGTAATTCAGCAAAATCGTCAAATCATCGGAAAAAAGCACCGAAACAATAAAATGAATTAGAAGCTATTTCAATCAGATATTGGCCAGAATGGTTTCCCCTGTATTGTCATTATGTACAAATTAGACGTATTCATATGTAAAATTTATCCACATTTTATAACAATGCTTTTGGCACAATTCAATTGTAATAAAAAAAAATCTACATGTTGGTAAACCAACCCCTTACCAAATATGTGAATTTAATTATTCCTTCTATAGTTATTTTTTCGTTGTATGAAATAATATGAATGAGCGCTAAATATAAAAAAATGGGCTTTACGTAATTATTTACTGAATATTAAAAAAAAGATAGGTAATTTTTCTTAACTTCTATAAATTCTCGATTTTAAAAGAAATTGAATTGAACATTCAATTATTGAGAAAAAAAATGTCGTGGGTGTTGCAGAAAACAATAAATTAAAAAGGGTGTATTGTGAAAGAAAAATCCCTTAGCGTTTTTCACAAATCTTTATCAATCATGGACTATGGGAATTTCATGACACACAACAAGGGGAATAGAATATGATGAATGAATGACAAGAAGTTGACCATAATTGAAAGCATACAGAGAATTCGATGTTGTGTAGCATGATATATGTATATAATAATGTATATATTTATACTAGAAAAGGAGACTCAAATAATGTAGAATTAGATGGTGCTTTTTGCTCCCCATTGCTGAGAAAACAACCCTTCTATAAATCACATATTGTGGCCCATAGCTAGCCCAAAATGTATATAGACACATGCTTATAGGAAAAGATATGGTTGAGGGAAAAAAAGGAAGAGACAAAAGGAAATCGTTTAATAATGTCCTCTCTTTCGGATCTTGGAGCTTTGAAGTAAAAGACAAAATAGAAAATTTTCTTTTCACTCTCCTCAAGTCTGTCTGTACCGTCTGTACATTGTCATATTTCATGGAAATTTCTGGCTATTTCTTTAAGCCATTCGCACACCCTTGTATGGTCTACAATGTGCTACGAGGACGCTTGAGTGACGCGTTTATCATGCAGCCTACACAACATACGTCACTACTGAATGAATGGTGGTGGTGTTTAGATAAATCATCCCTTATTTCGTGAAACTCTCGCCGTCATCGTCACCTCTGTGTGTTCACAAGCCCTCTCCCCCCTACTTTCACACTTAGAAACCCCTGTTGAGTTACCCCCATTCCCATCATACTGAAACACAGAAAAGTATCAGAAAAAGATGCCTATGAAAAATGTCGAAATTCCATTTCAGAAAGGCGTTCACCCTCAAGCAATCCCTTTCACTTGCTAAAAGCACCTGAAGTCCTCAGAGAGACTAAAAGTCCATTTGAGAGAGACAGCGAAAAATTCTACAGAAATATAACTCATATTATACCCACGCTATTGATTTGTATATAGGTAGTTGTAAAATTTGCAGAACGCAACCCACTTGTATATATAATTCTTTAATGGACTTTCTTTTAACTTTTGATTTTACATTTTTTTTTATTAAAAAAAAGTACATTATGTACGTATATGTTAGAATCAGGAAAAGCATAGCCTAACTTTGAATCGAAAACAAAATCTTAGAGCTGATAAAAGATAAGACAATTCCTCTCCAGGTTGTCTGTTCACTGAAGCGATAAATTCCCTGATTATGTTTGCCAGCTATTTCTCACAAGAGTTTATTGCAAACAACAACGCATTTTGAGCTTTAAGTTCAAAGAAGGTCTTTGCAATCTGTGCTGTGTAATGGAAATACTCTGTCACTGTTGCGACTATTCGCTCCTGTGATTAGAGATAAAATTAAATGATTTAATTGCAACACAGTGGAATTTTAAAATGGTAATTTATCTATTTCCTTTTTTATCAAGAGGAAAAGTTATATTATGTACTTATATCGATTCTTGTTTTTAATGAAAATCTTTATAGAAGATGGTTAACAATATCTTGACAATGAGATTTAACGGATTTATCACAATCTAAGGGGCCTAATTAATTAATGTAGATACCACTTAGAAACATTTCAAATGTATGATTAAAGTCGCAACTTTGTCTGTCTGCCCTGAGCTCCAAAAGGTTGTCATTGAGTTTCAGACAGCGTTCTATAGTAAATTAAACTTTTAACTATATACGTAGTAATAGTCGGGACGACAGATGTTATGTGCTTTTCAGTTGACCGAAATAGGTCGCATGCTATGTGTGAAGAGTTTGGAAAAGAACCACATGATTCTACGGGCATGTACCCAAAAAAAGAGTGCAATAAAAATTTAAACTCTCGGTTCTTTTCCTTCATACAAATATAGCAATATTAGAAACTAAAATATATATAGCATAGTTTACTTACATCTAGCAAGTACATAAGCGTACTCCGATTGTGAAGATTTCTGTTACACATTGACCGTATCACAAAATCCAATGGCGCCAATGAACTTTGATGCTGAAAGAGTGGCTGCTCTTCATAAGGTGCAGGTTGTTGTTTATCACCTTCTACACCCTGTGAAAGAGGTGCTGCCGTTGGCGATGCACATGGAAGAGTCATATATAAAGTGACCCCCAGAGAGTAGATCCACATCTGTAAATATACATGAAGTAACAAAGTTCTATCAAACATTTTCAAATTTATGCAATTCAAAGTGAACCTTTGAGTCCCACATATTGCTTCCTATTCTTTAATATATCTGTTTGAGAATTGCTAAATGAATGATAAAACCTCAGAATTTTTTAAATTTAAAGTGTTTCACAGAAGCTGGGTTATTCTGATGTAGGACTTACAGCTAAAAGATAGTGTTGAAATTACTTTTCTTCAATTTAATTCTATGTGTGGTTTTTTGTGAGGAAATTAATTTCACCTTATTTGGATGCTAAATGTGTTTGTTAGTATGTCTGGGATTAATATAAATCAAAAATTATAAGAGAATTGGGCGTCTCAAAGTCATTAAGGCAATGCAAAATATTCAATGCATTTGATTTTCCTTTTATATAACCACTAATGTCAAGGATACTACAGTGGAAACAGTCCTCGTGGGCGGTACGGACAAAGCATATTTCAGCGTTGTTTGCAGTTTTCCCACTAAATTATGCTCTATTTTCCGGGAAAATAGCATGATTAAAGCAATTTGCAAGTACAATAAAGTCCACTTCCCACTTGTTTTGCTAGATACAATTGAAAGAGTTGGAATATGTGTAGGGGTGTGAGTATAAACAACAAAACCTTCACTCGCACCCTTAATTCTAATAAATCCTCCCCTCAGCCACACCTTATCATTTCACATACAGATGTTCATATTACTTTTTTCTCTCTTATGCAAACTGAATTCACGATGGTGCAATACGTGATCCGCGCCATTTGATTCATTTGTAGC